>NW_026055849.1:0-10140 GCF_023758015.1 Alternaria viburni
TATAAAGATAATTGTAATAAAATACAGTATAATGTCTTGTGTTTCAATATAAAACCTATATATACTGAAAAAAGATTCCGACTGTACATTAAGCAGCATTTAAGCCACCCACTTGTGAACCAGTCTGTAGCGATATTTTATTCTACCGACGGTCTTTATACTAAACAAATATATTTAACCGTTTTCACAAGTATTGCTGCAAAGTCTTAATTAGGGTGAGTTCTAAATAAATATTTCCTCACCAAATTCTGCAACTATGTATAACTAATAAATTTATAAACCAATAGGCTCCGCTTCTTTTTGTTTATTTTTAATTTTTATATAAAAAACTCATACAAACTTAAACACCTTTAAATACGAATACTCCCTAATGCTCATCTTTACCAATCCTCCTCCAAAGGTATTTCACTTGTTCCCACTTCGAGTATTCTATCTCTTTCCAACACGGTATTCATGTCCCTTCAGCTTCCTTTCTTGGGCCTTCAGCTTCCTTTCTTGGGCCTTCATCTTATCCTTCAGCTCATAAACCATCTCCTTACGTTTTTCGATCACCTCTACCTGAGCCTTCAGCTTGTTATCCTGCTTCACCCTCTCTCCTTTTTTAATGACGGAATCTACGATTTGACTAGTCAAATCCGTAATTCGTAGATTAAAAAAAATCAGAAACCCTAGGACCATCTCTTCAATATTATGCAGGCGTAACGGAGACGATCTGGTATGGTCGAAGTATAATTCAGGTTCGGCTGAAAGTTGGGTATTGTCCAAGTGCTCAAGGACATGGGGTGGTAATTTGTAATCGGTCATGTGCTGCTCAGGTTGGGCTGGTGTTTCTGGGTCCAGGTTTCAGGAACAAACTGGGCCTGCTGAACTGAAGGAGATGTATAAGGGATGCAGAATTCAGGAACAACCTGGTCCTTATAGGATGACCAGGCTTCAGATGTCCCTTGAAGAGGTGAAAAGGAGGGATAGGGATCGCAGAGCGGTAAACCGTGCGTAGGGTAATCGGGTTCTTCGCTATAAGCATATAGGGTTGGAGAAGTAGCGTAGGGAGTGATTGGAGTAGACATGGTTGTAGTAGACATGGTTGGACATATTTGAAATCTGAAAGAACAACAGTATATTCAATAGGCGATGTGGTGGTGGACTGGTGAATAATAAGACCGGCCGACCTTTATACTTTAAAACTCTCCTCATAGATTCACATGTAACCTCGGTTTTCTGCCAAGATTAGGAAGCAGACAGATGTGGAAGGCAACACTATTGCCAACCAGGCTGCAATATTGCCAAGCCTAGGCAGCAGCCATATCTGGAAGGCAACAATATTGCCAAGAGAATGAAACGAGCCACAGATAAGAATCTGCCAATCCGAGAGGGAAGAGCTATCTTTATCTCTTTCAGATGACGCGTCTTTTGTTGGAGATCGCCTATCGTAATGAGTCATAGATAAGATTCCACCAATCGGTCTCTCTTATTCATTTATTGCCAAGAATATTGCGTGGTCATCCCCTCCGTATCTCCGATCACATCTAGTCATAGATAAGGATGCGCCAATCAAATCTCTTCCCTTTTGCCAAGAAGATTACGCGTCATCCCCTCAGGATCGTCGATCGTGGTGAGTCATAGATAAGGATGGACCAACCAGATATACCAGCCTTATCTTTTGTTGTCCAGCTGACAGGTTCTCGACCCATACTTCTGTACTGTTGCCTGCTTGGTACAACGGTTGCCTGCTTGGCACAGTGGCTATGTGCTTGGCGTTTTAAAGTATAAGTACCACCCTTTTCTCCCCGACTATTTCGTTTCCACCACCCCACCAAGGCATCGCATACTACAAACATACCGTTCACCAACCATCTTTTCGCCAACCGCTTTTATCAACACAGTTCTAATTTTTTTTCTAGTAATTTCATAGAAATTACGTCGAAAAAAAATAAAAAACCACCCTTCCACTTACCATACCACACCACTCCCACATCACCCACAATGGCTACTACCCTTTCCTCAACCCCTTCCTCTGTCGAAGTTTCGACAACTCAACCTGTTCACCAAAACCTCCCCAGGTTTTCTTCTGAACGTCTTTTTATTCGATCACTCTTTGAGTCGGATTTTGAAGCCTATCACCTCCTCCTGAAGCAACCTGAACCTATGCGTGGTTACGGCCTTGACGCAATGATTGAACCAAAGACAGCTCGACTTTGGTTCAATCAATTCCAAGACGAAACAAGAGTCGGAATCTTTCTCAAAAACTCAGATGAAAGGGAGGGAGAGCTTATCGGTGAGGGATTGGTCCTTAAAATGGAAAAGGAATGGCCTAGAGTCCATTATGTGTTCAAAAAAGAGCATTGGGGTCATGGATACGCCACAGAGTTCCTGAAGGCATTTTTGCCCGTTTGGTGGGGTCTGCCCCGTGAAAATACAACCATCCTTGTTGAGGAAATCTCCCTCGATAGCCAGGAGAAACATAAGGCAACTGAGCGATTGTGTGCTGAAATTGAGATGGGTAATAAAGCAAATCAAAAGGTGGTGGAAAAGGCAGGGTATGAGTTTTGTGGAGAAGTCAAAAAGCAGGGTAAGGAGATCTGTGCGTTTTGGCGTATCATCTGTCCGAAAAAGGAAGAAACGGTTTCTTGATGTTAAGAATTTGTCCTGAACAGTGTTTTTTTTAGGAGTAATGGTTGTTTTAATGGAAGTTTACATATGGATTGTCTGGTTAGAGTATTCAACATACTCTACTTTCTTTATGTTATTTAACCAAGAATGAAATATAAATTTACCATCTTTTAGCATTGCCTCACTTTTTACTATATAAATCTCATCTTTTAATTTAGTCCTGTTTTTGACTTGTTGTAAATATAAATCTACTTGGATAAAATGGAATTTTTTTTTACTAAGTTTTGTCTCATTCCGCACGGTTAAGTTGGTAAATGCTAACTTGTGTTTTTTGCCTTAGTTCCAAGTACATTAAAACAATGGATGTAATCCTATTTCAATATACACTTGGTATGAAATCAGCTTACGCTAATTTTTTTTTTTATTAGTTATACATTTGAGGCAAACATTTTACCTCATAATGACATTTGCCCATACGGAAGGACGTATCCCAAGAAAGCTGTCTAAGTTCCGGCTAACTATAACCTAAATTTATCTGTATAGCGCCCCCGTACTTTATCAATATATTACTCTCCCATATTTAGCAAATATCTTTATAATATACATAATCTAAAGTTTTGTGTAATCTTAAAGATTAGGAACCTCCGACTGTACATTAAGTATCATCTCAGATACCCACCAGTGACCCAGTCTGTAGCGATTATATAATTAACCGACGGTCTCTATTCAGATAACGAATATTTAACCGTTTTCACTGGTGTAGCCAGGCCACTGCCTACTACCCCCTTATTGGGGGGGTATTCTACTTTGTATAATTAATAATTATCAGTATATTTTTAATTACATATTGCATATACTCTAGCTCAAGTAGGACTTTGATTAGTGGAGTCAAATTATAAGTATCCTATAAATTTATATTTCATTTCGTCTACTATGTATGGTTTAACTATTGAAACTAAATCAGACATAGATTGTTTTCATATACTTATTTTCCATTGATTAACATGGCCTGCTTTTACAACACTAGTTTTAAGTCCATATTTTTCATTTAGAATTTTACTTAAGAAAACACAATCTTCATATGTAAAACTATTAGTTGCAAGAGTTATACCTTGATTTTTTTGTCTTGATCCGTCTTGCATGATTCAATGAGCTAAACCCATTGGTGTTATAAATTCTCCTATTCAATCTGGTATTTTTTTTTTCATAACACCATTAACTTCATGATAGAAGGAATTGTATATCCATAATAGACTAGTAAAACTATAAGTTGTTAATCTATAGTTATGACGAATTAATGTAGGATCTAATCTTTTATCAATCTTTGCTTCAGATTTAACAACTAATTTAGGAGTGACTGTAGAACAATACCCTAAGTTATATAAAATAATGTTAAGATGATGTATATAAGCAGAGTTTTTTACTCCTTGTTCAATACAAAATCTAACACTATCCATTTGTTTACCTTTTAATTTATTACCCCATCAATCACCTAACATACCACATATTATTATGGATAATGCATCAATATTATGAGGACCAACCCGAAGGATGGCTCTAGTTCTATTTTTATTAAAAGGTAAAACATAAGGTACTTCACTATTTGTATGTTTAACTTGATAATCCACTAATCAATTGGGCCACATTCTTTTTTTAGTAGCCATCATTAAGATAAAGATAACAGTACCAATAGTTCATACTAGAGTTCTAGGTGCTCTATAAGATCCATAGTACATACCTCTACCTATGTGTAAGTAAACTATGAAGAAAAACGCTGAAGCAGTGTTACTATGTAAATAACGTATTAATCACCCATTATTTACATCTCTCATAATCTAAAAGGGATTCATCACTTATTAATATCTAATTCCTAGACGCACTATCTATGGGTTTAGATGAAAAAATAAAATTATTTTTATATAATCTACCTGTATCTATGTAACGATTACATGTATTACTACTAGGGTTTAATCCTAACGCCTTATGTGCAGAACTGTATGAAACATAAGGAGAACCTTTAATCATACCCTTATTTGTGTATATATATACAACTTTAGGGTTATCAGATCTATTTTGTATACTAAATTTCCTAACATTATCTGAGTGGGGTATATTAGATTTAACATCAAAGGGAGGATCTTTTTCAAAAATGATTTGAGATCTTTTAAAAATGTTATCCATTATTTCAGATATATTTTTAGTAGTATTTGTACTGTATCTTTTATTAAGAATGTCAGATATATCCAAAAACAGGGTTTTACCTTCAGGTAAATAGTAATAACCTTTTATTTTCAATAAAAGGGCTAATCTTCATAAATTAAAATCTATACCCTTTCGCGAATACATTTTAGAAGTATCCAATAAAGGTAAAAGGTAATAATAAAGAGAATCTACACTAGTTACAACTAAAGATACTACATCTGTTCTAACATTCGTTGTACTTATTACATTCAAAGGTAATATTTTACTGTTTTGTAAAACATTATCAGATAGTCCAGTTAAAAAGGTAGTTATAGCATTTAAACTTTCTTGACTTGTATTTTTTTGAGCAATTTGGAAATATAAAGCCGATCCTGTCTTAATACCAAACGTACCTTCACCTTCTATAAATCCTATGAATCAATTAGGGTTTATTATAATTTGAGATTTTGTTGTATTATATGTAAATATTTCTCTTTTAGTGTTCATAGTATTTTTAAGGGATACTATTTTGCTCAAACCAGCATCAGATAATTGTTTATTATCTTTAATAAAGACCGCTTGAGCAAAATTTTCAAAGTCTAATCTTTTACTAGTATGCAAAGGAAATGCATTAAATATAGGACATATAATATTTTTAATTTCTTCGTAATTCTGTATAATATAAGAACAACGGTTTCTACTATTTTCTAATGTAACAGTACCTACATTTAAATTAGATTTAATTGTATTAAGAACTTCTACGTCATCAATGTGCAAAGATATTTTAAATCTAAATCTTACATGTTGACGATCTATCGAAATTAAAAAGTTACCTTCTGCATCTGTGAATCCTGAAAACCAATATAAGAACTCGCTGGATACATTTTTCAATAGATTGTCTTCAGTACGTACATTAGATTTTTTATTACAGTTAGTAGATAAGTGACAAAATCCCATTTTATTTTTATTACCCGATACGTAAGTAGGGAATAATAATATACCATTAAATAGGTATAATTGATTAATCTTTACCTATTGATCTTTCAACCAATTAGGGACCATATCATCATATTATAAATATGTCAACCGTATGGCCTCTGAGGATCCTACTCGTATTTTAATTACTTTGGTTTCCTGCTGATTATCCATATATATCTTAAATATTTTTATTAACTTCGTAAGCGAAGTTTAATCTTTTAAACTTTAGGAAGTTCCAGCATATAGGTTGATTTAAAGAGCACATTTAAATATGCTCTACACTGTTAAATGCTTCTGCTACACTAGGGTTGTAATGCCGAACCCTGTAATTATATTTTACTACATCTACTTTAAACTCGATAACTCTTTTATTAACATATCTAATTCTGCGTCTCTTTTACTTGTTTTAGTCTGGTCAGTTAAAACAGTAACTGCTTTTAACCATGCTAAGTATTGTAGATTCTTATGCCCTTCTAACGGATAATCTCTAAAGTGGGGTACTAGGGTACTAATAATATGATCTTTACTACGAAATCTAAGTCTGCTAACACCGCTAGTTTCAGTATAAACTCTACCTGTTTTAAAACAACAAGCTATTAAATTTAATAAATGTAAATCTTGCGTTCTTTGACTAATCTCAAACACAAGAGAATAATCCTTAACGGGCATGCCTGCTGAATTCACACGGGTTTTTGTAAAATAAGTAAATGAACCTTCACCAGAAGCAAACCCAGATATCCAGAATGGGTTTAGAGTTTGCAGCCGATTTGCGGAACTAAATTCATAAGATGTTTCAAACTCTAGTTTTGGTAAAGGGCCTAATTGCACCAATTTAGCTAATAAAGAATCAGATAAAGGTTTATTCAATCGATTTATTAAAGAAGCTAGTCTTAAAAACCCTTCAATATTAGTGTGAGCTTTTTTATTAATAAGATTAAGAATTTCACAAAAATATCTGAAATTTAGAGCTTTAGTACTTTGTAAAGGATATTCATTGAAATGGGCAATAATTACGCTAAGTTCTGATCTGGATCTAACTCTAAACCGTGCATCTTTACCTGCTACAGATACAGAACCGACAGAAAAGAATTTTTTAATAGCATTTAACAACTCTAAATCTCTAATATTTAAAGTTATAATAAAACAAGGCTCTATAGTTCAACCTATAGCAGCAGTTTTAGATTTAAATATAGACATATTAAATGAACCTTCTGCATCAGAGAATCCTGTAACCCATAAAGGATTTAAAGTAAACGTTTCAGATGATATTTGTTTATTCGTACTACTATATCTAGCTTGCCCAGTTAAATTTTTACGCATAGGCCCCCCCCCCCCTCTCCAGCTTTTTTTTTATTTATATAAATAAAAAAGCAGGAGAGGGGGGGGTCCAAACAGAAAGAGAATTATAACGATATTTTGAAAAGTATAGTATTAATATAAGAATACAAAGGTAAAAGCTTTTGTAGTCTTTCCCATTTCTTTCAAAATGGGATGGACTATATCTTCACTTATATAAATATAGTATATTAACATATGTGTCTTACGTGTAGTCTCTGAGGATCCTAGTAATAATTTAAAATTACTTTGGTTTCCTGCTGATTGCCCTTTTCCTGCAGACTTAATGTCACTACCAATGGATATATGAGGGTGTTCCAGCATATAGTAAGATTTTATAGCAACCCATTAATTGCTAAAGTTACACCCGTAACAATTTGTATGATTAAACAAAAGGCTAATAAAGAACCAAAATTTCACATGTAACTTAAATTTAAAGGTTGTGGTGAATCTACTAAGTAAGAATTCGCTAATCTTAAAATTGGATGGCTTTTTAATAATCTCATTTATTTTTTTTTTTATATTTTAAGCTTATTTCTATTCAATAAATTACGTTAACAGTTATACTGCTTTTATTACTATTTCACGAATCTATTATAAACCGTAAAATCTATAATAAACTGTAAAATCTTTTATAAATTTCCTGTTATTGTTTATACGTACTAGTATATAGACATCTATATCCTGTACGTTACTATTAAGTTCTTTGTTTACCGCCTCCGGGGATTTTAATACCCATAACATCGCTATTAAATTACCTACTTCTAACATTCTTAAGGCTCTATCTTCTAAATCAGATTCTTTGTATTAATACAAAGGAAGTGTAATAAAATAAGTGGTTTGAACACTTAACCTTCCTCAATTATTTTTTTTTTACATATATCATCTGTAAAAAAATAACAGCCTCCTTGTTCTTTTCTTCTTACTTTTTTGTTATATATATATCCTATATTTCTGTTTGGACCCCCCTTAGGGGGGCCTAAAAAAAAGTTAAAGAATACGTGGAGGAACTTTTTAATATAGGCCCCTCTCCCCCCGCCCCCCCGCAAGCTTAAGGATACAGGGGCCAAACAGCATGATATATTAAAAAAAGTAAGTGTAAAACAAATGTTCTCTTCCATGAGAAAATTACTTTTTTTTACGGGGCTTTACTAAACATTTGTTTATCTTAAACATTTGTTAATCTTCTCCCCCGATTCCACTAGAAATATACATAAAGATCTCTCTTGCTATTTACCGCCAGATAGCTGATATAAATAATGGGATTTGTCATGCTATATTCCTTCGGATAATCCCTTCAGGTTCCTAAATAATCCCTCAGGGATTAGGTAACATAGTTATATAGCATAACAAGTTAATGGTAATTTAACTATTTGTTTATATTTAAAAAGATAGAGGGACAAACTAGTTAACCGGTAGAAATTAACCGATAGAAACACGAACTAGTTTACAGATAAAAATATGAGAAGTATATGAGAACTAGTTAACCGATTGAAAGACCGACAAAACTTAACTAGTTACTTAATAATATTATTTACAATAATTCTCTTAAGATAGGTCCTGCCATTCTAAAGGATTCCATTAAAATTTCATTACTATTTTGATATAACAGCTCTGATGTATTACCATGTATTCCAATCGCATCCCTAGCTTCAGTAGAAAGTGGTACACGTTCATAATCGGCGGCAGCTCTTCTAAATTTATGACGCGCAACAGCAATCCTACACGCTGAAGATATAAATTGCATAGTTAGAGCATGTCTCTGATGTGATAATCACATAGAAGAGGGTCTGACTGCATAGGCCATATCTTCACCAGTCATAAGATTATCATGAATACTTTGTTGAGCATCTAGTAGTGGTTGTAATGTAACTAAAAATTCCATGTGAAATTGTTCTTTACCCTTTTCATAACTATTATATAGCTATTATATAAGTAAAAATAAATCTAGTCTATCTTGCTATTATAATAGCCACTAACAAATAATCATTTAAACATGAGGTATAAACTGCCCTCTATAATTATTTGTACCATAGTTTGAAATAAATTTAGCCCCGTCGTCTTCTCAGCGCAGCAGCCTCAGTCTTGTTTTCTTCTTACTTTTTTTTTACTATATTTATATATGTAAAAAAAAAGTTAAATAACAGGCTGAGGAACTTTTTTTTTTTGGGGTGGGGGGGTTATATTTGATTTTTCTTTTTTTTTTCGACGCAATTTATTTAAATAAATTGCTAGAAAAAAAAAGAAAAAAGTAAGCAACGCTTCGAAAACTGAGGCTGCGTATTACTTTTTTTTTTACATATAGTATACTATATGTAAAAAAAAAAAGTTGGTAAGAGAAAAAAGTTCTAACCTAAAAGTCTATTTATAATTTCCACTATAAATTCTACTAAACCAAATACTTTATAATCCGAATAGTTATCACTATCTTCTTTTTTATTGGATGTATTATCTGATTTATGCAAACTTGAATTAGATTGATCACTTAGAGAATTAGTAGATGATTCATCATTAGCATAATTTTTAGCTTCAGATAATTCTTTTATTTTTTCTTCCCTAGCTTCTATAAGAGCTTTATTTAACTCTGGTAAATCGCTTGCATTAGGAGTTTTCCCTTCAAAAAATTCTTTAACATGGGGATCCTTTCTTAGACCATTTAAGTGTGAATTTTTCTCTTTTTCAGATTCAGGAAGTTTTTCATCTAAAATCATAGCATCGTTTGAATCTTTCATTAGTTTTTCAATATGTTTTATTTCTTCTTCTATTTCAAAACTTTCCTCCTCGTTGGCTCCATCATCCATATCAGTACCACCTTTATCACCATCATCGTTGCTAGACCCTTCGGATTTATATATTATATCCGAATGAGTACTAGTAGAAGTATTGGGATAAATTATACAAGTAGATATCTTAAGATCCTCAATAGTATATAGATACAAATAGAAATAATCATACAACATCAACAAAATGTCAATACAGTATTCCAGCTTCTAATCCTAAATGATGATTATTTGTTAAATGATATGCTAATACACG
>NW_026055850.1:0-5000 GCF_023758015.1 Alternaria viburni
AGATTTCGAATTTTAGCTAAGTTAAATTTAAGAGTCTAGTAGCTTTAGCAGAGTCTAGTAGCTTTAGTAAATCTTAAATTTTAGCTAAGTTAAATTTAAGAGTCTAGTAGCTTTAGCAGAGTCTAGTAGCTTTAGCAAAGTCTAGTAGCTTTAGTAAATCTTAAATTTTAGCTAAGTTAAATTTAAAAGTCTAGTAGCTTTAGTAAAGTCTAGTAGCTTTAGTAGAGTCTAGTAGCTTTAGCAAAGTCTAGTAGCTTTAGTAAATCTTAAATTTTAGCTAAGTTAAATTTAAAAGTCTAGTAGCTTTAGTAGAGTCTAGTAGCTTTAGCAAAGTCTAGTAGCTTTAGTAAATTTTAAATTTTAGCTAAGTTAAATTTAAGAGTCTAGTAGCTTTAGTAGAGTCTAGTAACTTTAGTAAAGTTTAGTAGCTTTAGTAAAGCCTAGTAGCTTTTATAAAGTCTAGTAGCTTTAGTAAAATAAAAATAAATCTTAAGTCTAGTAGCTTTAGTAAAATAAAAATAAATTTAAAGTCTAGTAGCTTTAGTTAAATATAAGTAAACTAAAAGTTTTTTAGCTTTTATATAGTTAAAAATAATTTAAAGTCTAGTAGCTTAAAAGTATATTAGTAATAGTAAGAAAATACTTTTTATAAAACTTTTATTTTATTTAATCTTTTACTATTTATTATATTAATTCTATTTAGTATTTTAATTTTTCTTTTACTTTTAGTATACTTATTATTATTTTTATTTTTATTATATTTTTCTTATATTTATTAATTTTATTATATTTATTTTATTTATTTTATTTATTTTATTTATTTTATTTATTTTATTTATTTTATTTATTATTAAATCTTACTATATAGTTACTATATTTACTTTTTAAGCTACTAGACTTTTACTTTATTTTATAAAGCTACTAAACTCTTACTTTATTTTATAAAGCTACTAAACTCTTACTTTATTTTATAAAGCTACTAGACTTTTACTTTATTCTATAAAGCTACTAGACTCTTACTCTATTTTATAAAGCTACTAGACTCTTATTTTATTTTGCAAAGCTACTAGACTCTTACTTTATTTCGCAAAGCTACTAGACTCTTGATTTATTTTACAAAGCTACTAGACTCTTGATTTATTTTTCGACTTTGAAGCCTTTTCTTACTACTACCTAAGGCGCAATCGCTTTGTGCGCCAAAGCTACTAGACTCTGTACTTTTTGGATTCGGTTTATGGTTTGTATGAGCCTGCGCATGTCTACACGGTTTCCCATACAAAAAAGCGCACCTCCGAGCTGTTTTCCGCCACCTTAACCCCGGAACGCGAAAATCGAGCCGAACGATGTTCCTACACTATATGAGGAGGGTAGTTGGGGTCCTCAGAACCCAGCTACCCACCCAACCAGACTAGTATCAGATGGGTGAGGTTCGTAGGGGGCAACCCTTTTGAGCCGCAGCGCAATTATTTTTATGAGGCAACTTGAATCAATATTTGCGCTGGTGGGTGATCGGGTCTGGGGCACCAAACTGGCCGGACGCGCCTAGGGGGCAACCCTTTTGCGCTTTGCTGCGGGCTGAATATTTTTATGAGGCAACTTGAATCAATATTCGGCTGGTGGACGGACGTTTTGGGCACCAAACTGGCCGGAGGCGCCTAGGGGGCAACCCTTTTGCGCTTTGCTGCGGGCTGAATATTTTTATGAGGCAACTTGAATCAATATTCGGCTGGTGGACGGACTTTTTGGGTGGTGTTTAGGGCGAACGGGCTTCGGCCTGGGGATTGAGGCCGCGTTTTCGCTGGTGCCCCCGCCTATTGTCATCCTCGTTTGCGGATCGGTGGCTGTTGGGCTATGCCAGTTACTTCAGTGTGGTGGATCGCCCCTTGCTTCAGCTATACTTTCTGCTCTTCCCCCCTGCTTCGGCGTTGTTCGCAGCGCAGTTTCGGGGGTGGGCACCACTTTTTGGTTTCATATTTGCATGCCTTGTTACCCAGGTAGCGGTTGGGGACGTCAACTCTGGCCAGCGCGTTACCCGGGACTCGGCGACTGTTGGGGGCTTGTAGGGGTGGGCTAAGGCCTATATCACGAAGCGGCGCTCCGGCGCTGCACCCGTACTTGCGCTTGACGCCTGAAGTCCTGCTCACTTCCATGAGCAGGCACCATTTTTGGGGTCTGTGGATTGATGGCTCTGCCAACGATTTCACCAGCTCTTTGGGGACCGTCCTGCCGCCTATCCGCGCTTCGTGTGTGTGAGGCGGCGTGGGCTTTCTCCTCTTGAGGCGTGCATGCAGCGGGCTTGCTACTGGCGGCAACGCCGGTCAGGCTTCGCGGCGGACCACGCCTTGGGGAACTCAGTGGGGGCAAATGAATAGGCTGCCTGCCGCGATCGCGCCCTGGGTGCTTTCGCAGTAGGCGGTTGGGGTTGTTTCGGCGACCCCCCTCTTTGGTACAGTCCGCCCTTTCGGGGGTGCAGCCTCGGCGCTTCGGCGCTCTGGCGTACGATTGTTACCTGGTTGATTCTGCCAGTAGTCATATGCTTGTCTCAAAGATTAAGCCATGCATGTCTAAGTATAAGCAATTATACCGTGAAACTGCGAATGGCTCATTAAATCAGTTATCGTTTATTTGATAATACCTTACTACTTGGATAACCGTGGTAATTCTAGAGCTAATACATGCTGAAAATCCCGACTTCGGAAGGGATGTGTTTATTAGATAAAAAACCAATGCCCTTCGGGGCTCCTTGGTGATTCATGATAACTTTACGGATCGCATAGCCTTGCGCTGGCGACGGTTCATTCAAATTTCTGCCCTATCAACTTTCGATGGTAAGGTATTGGCTTACCATGGTTTCAACGGGTAACGGGGAATTAGGGTTCGATTCCGGAGAGGCAGCCTGAGAAACGGCTACCACATCCAAGGAAGGCAGCAGGCGCGCAAATTACCCAATCCCGACACGGGGAGGTAGTGACAATAAATACTGATACAGGGCTCTTTTGGGTCTTGTAATTGGAATGAGTACAATTCAAATCTCTTAACGAGGAACAATTGGAGGGCAAGTCTGGTGCCAGCAGCCGCGGTAATTCCAGCTCCAATAGCGTATATTAAAGTTGTTGCAGTTAAAAAGCTCGTAGTTGAAACTTGGGCCTGGCTGGCGGGTCCGCCTCACCGCGTGCACTCGTCCGGCCGGGCCTTCCTTCTGAAGAACCTCATGCCCTTCACTGGGCGTGCTGGGGAATCAGGACTTTTACTTTGAAAAAATTAGAGTGTTCAAAGCAGGCCTTTGCTCGAATACGTTAGCATGGAATAATAAAATAGGGCGTGCGTTTCTATTTTGTTGGTTTCTAGAGACGCCGCAATGATTAACAGGAACAGTCGGGGGCATCAGTATTCAGTTGTCAGAGGTGAAATTCTTGGATTTACTGAAGACTAACTACTGCGAAAGCATTTGCCAAGGATGTTTTCATTAATCAGTGAACGAAAGTTAGGGGATCGAAGACGATCAGATACCGTCGTAGTCTTAACCGTAAACTATGCCGACTAGGGATCGGGCGATGTTCTTTTTCTGACTCGCTCGGCACCTTACGAGAAATCAAAGTTTTTGGGTTCTGGGGGGATTATGGTCGCAAGGCTGAAACTTAAAGAAATTGACGGAAGGTCACCACCAGGCGTGGAGCCTGCGGCTTAATTTGACTCAACACGGGGAAACTCACCAGGTCCAGATGAAATAAGGATTGACAGATTGAGAGCTCTTTCTTGATTTTTCAGGTGGTGGTGCATGGCCGTTCTTAGTTCGTGGGGTGACTTGTCTGCTTAATTGCGATAACGAGCGAGACCTTACTCTGCTAAATAGCCAGGCTAGCTTTGGCTGGTCGCCGGCTTCTTAGAGAGACTATCAACTCAAGTTGATGGAAGTTTGAGGCAATAACAGGTTAACCTACACAGGCCTGTAACAGTGAGCCTCGGTAAAGATAATCGCTAGTCCAGCGTCTTGACCTTCCCGGGGAAGTCCCCAACTGTCGGGGGAAGGCAAGCCCAGCCATGGGCTTGTGACGCGGGCAACATCACCTGGTACAGGGGACGCCGGATCTGCTAGTGCGTGTGCAGATTGGCCGATCCTGTGGCGAGCCAAAGTAACGTTTGGCCGTCGCAACGCGCGGAAAGGGATGGGCTGGCTTCGGCTGGCTTAAGGTACGTGCTACTCCCTCGGGTAACCGAGCTCCAACGATGAGGCCCGACAGGCCAAGGCGTTGGGGGACAGCCTGCGGCTGTTGGTATCATTCCGGTGCGGAATGTTTGATGCTGTGATGCCCTTAGATGTTCTGGGCCGCACGCGCGCTACACTGACAGAGCCAACGAGTTCTTCACCTTGACCGAAAGGTCTGGGTAATCTTGTTAAACTCTGTCGTGCTGGGGATAAAGCATTGCAATTATTGCTTTTCAACGAGGAATGCCTAGTAAGCGCGTGTCATCAGCATGCGTTGATTACGTCCCTGACCTTTGTACACACCGCCCGTCGCTACTACCGATTGAATGGCTCAGTGAGGCGTTTGGACTGGCTCGGGGAGGTTGGCAACGACCACCCCAAGCCGGAAAGTTCTCCAAACTCGGTCATTTAGAGGAAGTAAAAGTCGTAACAAGGTCTCCGTAGGTGAACCTGCGGAGGGATCATTACACAATAACAAGGCGGGCTGGACACCCCCCGCTGGGCACTGCTTCACGGCGTGCGCGGCGGGGCCGGCCCTGCTGAATTATTCACCCGTGTCTTTTGCGTACTTCTTGTTTCCTGGGTGGGCTCGCCCGCCCTCAGGACCAACCACAAACCTTTTGCAATAGCAATCAGCGTCAGTAACAACGTAATTAATTACAACTTTCAACAACGGATCTCTTGGTTCTGGCATCGATGAAGAACGCAGCGAAATGCGATACGTAGTGTGAATTGCAGAATTCAGTGAATCATCGAATCTTTGAACGCACATTGCGCCCTTTGGTATTCCAAA
>NW_026055851.1:0-9601 GCF_023758015.1 Alternaria viburni
TTACTAAAGCTACTAGACTCTACTAAAGCTACTAGACTCTACTAAAGCTACTAGACTCTTTAAAAGAAATATTTACTACTATAAGCTAGTACTATCTAGTACTAGCTTCTACTAGCTTTCTCTCTCTCTTTCTATATAGATCTAGCTAGACTTTTTCTCTCTTAGATTCTATATCTACTATTCTTAACTCTAAATATAAGCTATCTTCTAACTAGCCTACTTCTCTACATGTAAAGTCTGCCTTATATAATAGTAGATGTTATAAGTATTTTTACTTACTATAGGCTTTTAGCCTTAATAAAAATAAGTAGCTCTTACTTATTCTTAGTTATTATATAGAGTTATAGCTTTAGTTACTAGCTTTTTACTAAGTTTAGTATCTTTAGATAGTAGAAGAGCGCGCTAAAATTTTAGCGCTCTAATTACTACTAGCGCAGGTTAGATTTAGACTTTATCTTAGTACGCTATTAGATAGAAAAGAATAGCCTCTTTACTATAGAATAGCCTTTACTATCTAATAGCCTAAAGCTATAGTCTTTACTCTACTTATTTATCTACCTTTACGCGCCTACGCGCGCGCGCTCTATTTCTAGCTATAAACTTTTAAGTTTAGTAGGCTAGTAAATTTTAGAAATTTTACCTATTACGTAGATAAGTACTTATCTACTACTACTTTAGGCTACTCTATCTTTATAGTTTAAGAACCTACGTAATTAAAACTTACTTCTTTCTATCTATGTACTTAGATAGAACTCTTAACTAACTTTAACTCTATTCTAAGTTATCTCTTATAAAGTTACTACTAATTTTTCTACTTTTCTTAAAAGATACTATACGTAATAGCTAATACTAGTAATAAAGATAAGTTCTAGCGCAGCTACAGCGTTTCTATATAGCGCTAAGTATTCTTTAATAGCTTTCTTTCTAAAGATTATACTTATACTAAAATTTACTCTTAGTTCTATAGCTAGTTACGTAAAGCCTTTATAGTTTTCTACTTAGCTCTTTTTACTTCTAACTCTAAGAACTTTATAAATACTAAACAGCCTACTATTAAAGTTACTAAGAAGCCTTAGTCTATTACTAAGATTACTAAGAAGTCTTAGCCTATTATTAAGATTACTAAGAAGTCTTAGTCTAAGAGCTACAACTCTTTTTATAAGCTTAACACTACTAGTTAAGCTTATTTTAGTTAACTCTCTTTTATTAAGTCTACTAGAGAGCTTTCTAGCTTTAACGCTACTAGCTAAGCGCTCTCTAATAAGTTTCTACCTTTAGAAATAGCTTTTAGAAAGCTACTTCTACTAGCTACTTTGCTCTACTACGTTAACTCTAGTATTAATATAGCTTAGAATATTTAGAGTTATATAATTAAGTTACTAGATTTATCTACTAAAGTTCTAGATTCTAAACTTTTTTACTTTTCTTCTCTATTTCTAGATAAGAATATCTTATAGGCTAGCTACTCTAGTACTTTACTCTCTTACTCTAAGCTAGAAGTTACTACTTTCTAGCTTTCTACTATACTTAGCTATTTTAGTAAATAGCTTTTAGGTATTAATAATCTATATATATTTTACCTACGTTCTATAGAGGCTATCTAGAACTACCTTACTAAGTGTATAGCTAAGTTTAATCTAGATAAGTAAACCTTTCTAAGCTTCTGTTTTATATACCTACTAGAAGCTACTAACTTATCTACGTTTTTTGCTTTAGACTATAACTACCTAGCTACTCTTACCTCTAGACTTTTTTATACTCTAGCTAACTATACTTTAGAGTATTATAATACTAAGAACTACTATATCTACTTAAGTAAGAACTTTAAATTACTTTAAAAAGACTTTAAGAATATTTCTATCTATTACTTCTACTTAATAAAGTAGCTTAATAAAGAGCGTGTCTAGTATAATAACACTACTAATAACACTAAAACCTAGTAGAAGTAGACTACTAAGCTATTAGCTTTACTTACTAAGATAAAGAATACGCTAGATTTTATCTAACGTAATACTTTTCTAGAAGAATAGGTAAATTTATAGCTCTTATAACTTTCTTTATCTCTATTAGGTAATTTACCTACTTAAACACTCTTAGTTATACTTATTTCTACCTCTATAGAGGCCTCTCTAGATTTTACTTCTAAATTTCTATCTTTAATTATACAACGTAGTAATTCTACTTCTACTATCTAGCTCTTTTCTTTTACTTAGCTAGAATCTATAGTTACTAAGAATAATAAATTTATTATTATTAAGAGTTAGGTAGTTATTTTTCTACCTACTCTTTATAAAATAAAGTATCTTATAGATAATTTATAAGTATATATAGAAGCTAATAATAGTAGTCTATCTAAGCTATACCTTTTTAAAAGTAACTCTACTACGTTAAACTTATTTTTTTTAGATATATATACTTACTAGACGTCTAAGAGTAAGTAGTTCTAAGATTCTAAGACTTAGACCTAATCTATCTACTAGTATACTAATAGATTAGCTTATATTACTCTCTCTTCTCTAGAATTATAGTATAGCTATACTTTCTCTACTAAGATAGAGTGCTTTCTTATACTATATTAGATCTAGAGTAACTCTAACTCTTTTACTATAAATAAAAATAAGATATTCTAGCTTTAATACTCTTATATACCTATTAACGTTTAGACTAACTCTAAGGCCTAAGCCTCTTTTAAGGTTAACTTTAGTATCTTAGCTATAGACCTTTATATTCTCTATAAGTTATATAGTATTAAGATTATAAGTAAGCTTCTATTACGCTACGCTAATTTTCTTAATACGTTACCTTAGGCTACTTCTATATTAGAGGCCTTCTACTAGCTTCTAGAGTCTATTATAGTTTATATATATAACTTTAACTATACTTCTAGAGTAGCTTTTTATAAGCGCTTTTAGAATTATAATTACTATAGTTCTACTACTACTAATAACGCTACTATAGTAGAGAGTTCTAAGGCAAAAGACACTTTTATGCGTTAAGGTATAGATTAGCTAGACGCTACTAAGCTAACCTTTTTAAAGTCTTATACCTCTAAGCTAGCTAATAATAAGCCTAAAGTTTGTTTTACCTATTACTAGCCTAGTTATATTATCTACAATTACTCTAAGAAGTCTAAGAAAGAACTAGTTAAAGCTACTTAGTGTTAAGCTAGGTTTTTTCTAGAGCCTAATTATAGTAATAACTAGTTTAACCTTTCTAATATAGAAAACGCTTCTAAATCTAATTTAGAAAACTACTAACTCTAGAAGATAGGCTACTTTCTAGAGTTAAACTATAGCTATAGTAAAACGCTCTAGCTAAGTTATTTATAGGCCTTACTACTTATAATACTAGTACGCTGCTTTAATAGACCTAGGTCTAGTAGTAGAAAGACTACTACTTAACTCTAAGCTTTATATAATTTACTTTTATATCTACTACTAGCTCTAGCTATATTACCTTCTATAATTTAGAATAGTTTACTTTTTTTTTCTTTATTAGCTCTACTCTAGTAGTTTCTTATAGGTATAAGACCTTAGCTAATAATAGTATAGATAGTAATTTTGTTTTAAAGAAGTTTTTAAACTAAATCTACGCCTTTACTTTAATTCTACTATTATAACTTATTATATATAAGAGCTATAATAGTAAGGCTACTAAATTAATTATCTACTAGATTAAATTCTTTCTTAAAATAAACACCTACGTAGAACGCATAACTACTTATATAGTAGAATCTTATAGTCTTTTTAATCTTATACTTAGGTTTAAATAGAGAAGACTCTACTAATCTAAACTTAATTACTATATAGAAATAATTAAATTTACTAACTAGTACTATTACTAGTTATATTAGCTTACTAGAGTTATACTATTAGTTATTTATAAGAAAAAGAAAATAGACTTTATTAGCCTACTAGATTTCTATTATACGCACAACCCTCTAGAAGTAGAAACTTCTTCTAATACCTAGCCTTCTAGTTATACTAGATAGAATTTTAGTTTAATAGACTATAGCGTTACTATTAAGAATATAGAGCCTTTACTACTACCTTAGTTTTCTAGTTACGTAGAGGTTCTCTCTAAGCCTATAGATTCTAAAGTGCTAACGCTACTATCTAAGCCTACTTCTAAGATTAATATTTAATAGGTTTTACTTAAGGTAATATAAAAGCTATATAAGAGGTAGAATTTAACTATTTACTTAATAGCTACTAGAAAGCTCTAGAACTCTTAATTTTAGCGCGCTATAGTAAATAAAGACTATACTAAGTTTATAAGTACTTCTACTAAAGTTACTCTTAAGAATATTCTAACACTAGAACTTTTTAAGAAATATACTAATTATATTCTAGTATTTAATAAGGCTACTGCGTTTTAGTTACCTAAGTATTCTAAGTATAACTATAAGATTAAATTATACTCTAGAGCTAAGATCTCTAATTACTATCTACGCCTCTTCTCTAGCTAGTAAGAGAACGCTATCTAAGTATATATTATTAAAATAGAAATAAAGAGTTTTATTAGCTCTTATAACTTTTCTACCTATAACTCTCTACTTATTATTAGTAAGTCTAATAGTAGTATTAGAGTATATATAGATTTCTAGAACCTTAATAACGCTACTATTAAGAACTAGTACCTAATTCTCTTCTTTTATAAGACTCTAGCTAAGCTAAATAAAGCTACTATTTTTTCTAAGTTTAATATTATTTACACTTTTTATTATATTTAGATAAAATCTAGTTCTAAGTAGCTTATAGCTTTTACTACTTAAATAGATACCTATAAGTATAAAGTTATACCTTTTAGCCTTTATAACGCCTTTATAACCTTTTAATAAGCTATTAATAGTATACTCTTTAAATACTTAGATTAGTTCTACACTACTTACCTAGATAATATTCTTATCTATTTAGAGACTATTAAAAAGCACGTTACTTATATTAAGAAAGTTTTAGCCTATCTAAAAGAATAAAGCTTTTATATTAACCTTAAGAAATCTAAGTTTTATATAGATAGAGTTAAATTCTTAGAGATAATTATTACTAATAAAAGCGTAGAGATAGATCTATCTAAAGTAGAGGCTATTTATAACTAGAAGTAGCTATAAAGCGTAAAAGAATTACTAGCTTTTCTTAGCTATATAGACTTTTACTAGTAGTTTATTAAGCGCTACTTTTCTATTACTCTTTTACTTACTAAGTTAATTAAGGCTAAAGTTATACTAAATATTAAGAATTCTAGTAGTAAAGTATATACTATTTATAATCTACTAGTATAGACCTCTAAGTATTAGAAAGCTTTTAATGTACTAAAAGCTACCTTCTATAAGAGTCTAGTGCTTTAATATTTTAATCTCTCTAAGCCTATTTATATTACTACTAACGTATTTATATAGGCTACTAGTAGAGTTATAAAGTAACTTAATAGTTAGAGCGTTCTACAACCTATTACTTTTTTCTCTAAGAAATACTTATCTATAGAATATAACTATAATATCTATAATCTTAAGCTTATAGAAATTATCTAGGCATTTAAAGAATAGAAGCCTAAACTTATAAGTTCTAGCTACTCTATTATAGTAGTAACTAACTATAAAAACCTAGAAATATTTATAACTACTAAGACGCTTACCTAATATTAGGTCTACTAGTTCTTGTTTTTATTTTAGTTTAACTTTAAGATAACCTACGTACCTAGTATTAAAAATATTAAAGCTAATATACTTAGTTACTAACTCTAAGATATTCTCTTAGACTCTAAAGATCTATATTATACTATTACCTTAATTATTCTAAAGCTAAAGACACTTTTACTAGGTATATAGCTAGTAATTACTACTACTTTTTATACGCTAGCTTCTACTATATAATTTAATTTCTCTTTAAATCTAGAATAGTAGTATATTCTTTATATAGTTTTTACTAATAAAAATACTATTTTTAATAACTTAGATACTCTACTACCTAAAGGCGTCTATAATTCTAATCTTCTTACTTATAAAGATAACCTCTACTCTACTAAAGATTTTTTAGATGCTGCCTATAAGAACAACTCTATAGCCTAGTAAGCTTTTACTACTATTAATAGTTATAATACTAAACTTTCTAAATAGTTTTATAAAAATAGCTACTATTTTAGTATAGCTAATCTTACCTTTATTAGTACTAGACGTAGCTATTAAATTTTTATTAATTAAACTAGGCTTTATATCTCTAGAGACGCTAGACTTTAGAGGTAGATTTTTAACCTATACTATAATTATAAAATTACTAGTTATAAGAGTCTCTAGTCTACGCTTTATCTAATATATAATTACTACTACTAGCCTAAAATAAGCTAGTCTATTATATAGTATTATAATACTTATACTACTTATAAACGTATAAAGAGCCTATAGAATAGAAAGTATAGCTATCTATAGCTACTTTCTATTTTCTATACCTAATAGTTAGACCTAACTATTAATTTTATTTAAAACCTACCTCTATTCTACCTTAATAGTAGAGAGTATTAAAATATTTTAGTTATTATTAATTACTTAACTAAACAAAAGCTCTTCTACTCTACTTATAGATAAACTACTTATAAGGCCTTACGCTGCTTTATAGATATATTTAAAAATTATAAGCTATCTCTTACTATTATATCTAATTATAGTACTAACTTTATAGCTTTATTTTAGAAGTATATCTACTAGAGGTTAAGAATTAAACGCGTTCTATCTACTACTTACTACTCTAAGATAGATAAGTAAACTAAGCGCGCTAATTAGTCTCTTAAGACTTACTTATAGTAATATATTAACTATATATAAGATAACTAGGCTACCTAGCTTTATATTACTAAGTTCTAAGTAAATAATATAGTTAATTTAAGTATTAGTATAACTCTATTTTTTATAAACTTAGGCTACTACCTCTATAGTAGCGTCTACCTAGTTAAAGATATTAAAGCTAATCTCTCTCTACCTATCTAGAACTAATAATTATAGGCTAAAAAAATAATAAACTACTATAGTAACTTAGTAGCCTATTTAAAGAAATAACTTCTATAGTTATAGTAAGAATAGAGTACTTAAGCTAATTCTACTTACTATATAGTTCTACTATACTCTATTAGTAATAAAGTCTATATAAGTATAACTAACTAGTAAACTAAGTAGCGTTCTAAGAAACTTACGTATTAATAGGCTAGCCTCTATATAGTTACTTACGTTATCTATAAAGAGCGTATATATAAATTAAAGCTTTCTAATAAGATACTTTAAAATAGTATATTTCTAGTCTTCTACCTCTAACTACTACGCCTATTAGCTACTAAGGCTCTTTTTAATTAAGCTTACGCTTAACTAGTTAGCGTAGAAGTAGTAGATAGCACTAGTAAGTATTATAAAGAGTAGCTTATAGATTTATTTAAGAACGTAGCTCTACTAGAAGTAAATAAGATCTAAGAAGAGTAGGCTTACTTTATTAAGTAGACTAATTTCTCTAAAGCCTTCTAGTACGTAGCTAGTAACTATCTTAGTTACTATAATACTAAACTTTTCTACTAGAAATTCTCTAATAAGCCTAAACTTTCTAGCCTTAATATACCTCTAAACTAGATCTTTCTACTTAAAGATATTAGCAATTAAAAGTCTAATTACGCTAGTAGTAATAAGATTTTAGCGTAAAAGCCTCTAAAGAGGCCTACATACGCAAGAGGTAAAGGCTACTTTTACGCTTACTATCTAAACTCTACACTATTAATATATACTATATCTAATTATTAAATAGCGCTATAGTTAACTATTAATTACTTAGCATTTCTACTCTACTATCTTAAGTCTTCTAGAATATAGCTTTAATTAAAATACTATTTCTTATAAAGTATAAGAATGTTATTTAGCTTAAATTTTATGTTCTAGAGTTAGAGTAGTAGAAAATACCTTAGAGGTGCGCTTTTTTATATAAGAAACTATATAGATATACGCACGCTTATATAAACTATAAGCTATATCTAAGAATTTTTAATATAGTTAAAATTTTAACTTTTTTTTTTATTTTTTCTTTTCTTTTCTTTTACTATTAGTAGATCTAGCTAGAGAACTAGCTATAGCTTTTTTAAAGAGAGAGATATATATAAGAATATAGCTTCTATAAACTTTATAGGTTTACTTAGAGCTATCTTTTTACTTTAACTTTAAATATCTCTATCTTTAAAGCTACTAGACTTTACTAAAGCTACTAAACTCTACTAAAGCTACTAGACTCTACTAAAGCTACTAGACTTTTTAAAAGAAATATTTACTACTATAAGCTAGTACTATCTAGTACTAGCTTCTACTAGCTTTCTCTCTCTCTTTCTATATAGATCTAGCTAGACTTTTTCTCTTTTAGATTCTACGTCTACTATTCTTAACTCTAAATATAAGCTATCTTCTAACTAGCCTATCTTTCTACGCGTAAAGTCTATCTTATACTTTCTCTTAGAGGTATCTTTAAAGAGCGTGCGTATTAAGTACTAGATTAGTTATTTTTATAATCTAAGTAGCTCTTAAAAATTATTATAGTATTAGTAAGTAGTCTTTAGCTTATACTTACTAAGTATAGTAGCTATAATAATAGAGTTTATAGTCTTATAGCTAGCTTAATTATTCTAGTCTTTTTAAAGACTAAGAAAATAAGTCTTATAAAAGTTAATCTAAGCTTACTTATTAACTAAGCCTATAATTACTATATTTACGCTACTTACGCTATTACCTTTTAGTTAATTACTAAGCTAAGTAAACTATTTACTTTTACTTTTTAGGTATTTTAATAGTTAATAGATATTTATAGAAAAAGAGTACTTAGGCTCTTTACTTATAACTTTTCTACTATAGCGCGTTCTAGAGAATTTAGCTATTAGCTAATTCTATAGCTATATTAATTATTAAGAGAAGACTACTAATTTAGATAGTCTACTTTTTAGTTTCTTTAGCGCTTACTCTAGTTAAGCTAGTTTCTTATCTATTTCTATAAAACTAGAGTTTATTATAATAAACTTAATAGATAGAGTTAGATCTTCTAATCTATGTATAGAAGGCTTTCTACTCTTAGACTTTAATAAGTTAGCTTTCTTAGGCGTATATATTACTTTTTAACTATTAGAAACTCTATAATTACTTTAATTACTTATTTCTAAAATTTTACGCTTAGACGTAGGTTCTAGAGTAGTAAGCCTAGTAGAAAGCTACTAATTATTAGAAATTTCTAATAGAATACTAGTTTTATATTCTATTTCTATTAAATTAATAGAGCTTTAATTATATTTAATAGATAGGCTAACTTTATTACTTTAATTATAGCTTACGTTACTTCTAAAATCTTACTTAGTAGTTAATAGCTCTACTATACTTACTATTTAATTAATAGAAAGAATATTAAACTTCTTTATAAAATTAATAAGCTTACTATTATTAAGTATTTTAACTTACTTAATTACTTAATCTCTAGTTAGCTTCTCTTTACACTTATCTTAATAGAACTTCTACTTATTAAAAGTAATATTATAAGTTATAATTACCTAATTAATTACTAGTACTTATATATAATATATATTAGAAGCTTAATAGCTA
>NW_026055852.1:0-9432 GCF_023758015.1 Alternaria viburni
ATATTAGTCTATGCGTTATATTGCATAGACTAATAATTAGTTTATTACTAGATCTTTTAGCAATTGCAGAAAGAGAGATAAGAAGATAAGAGTTATTAAATTACGTAATAACTCTAATATTAACTAGGCTAAGACAAATAGAGGTGTTTTAGAATCTTCTAGTATAGTAGATTAAAACTAGCTACTAAAATCTTAATTACGTAAGTAATTAGATTTACTAGGAATTTTTCTAATTTGTTAAGAAATAATAATAAGTGCAATCTTAACAAAGCTTAATAATAAAAAGGTAGTAATAACTAAGTTATTATAATCTTTACATTTACTACTATTTCTTTATAGTTATAGCTCTTTCTTCTTTTTACTTTTATATAAAGTTTCTAAAAAGTAATAAAATATATTTATAGCTTCTAAATATTCTTATAGAAATATAAAAAATATATAGATACTCTACTATACTTCTTTCTTTATAGTTTTTACCTTTAATTTAATCTTTTTAATTTTATAAAAAATTTTAAAGTATAAAACTTTATAGCTTAGGTTCTATTTCTAGAACCTTTTAAAGAATATTTATTACTATATACTATAAAATAAAGTATTTAGAAGAAAAAACTATATTATAATAATATACTATATTACTTAAGTATATTCTATTTATATATTTATACTAGTATATTTAAATAAGTACTAGTAATACTTTCTTAAGTATCTTTACTATTACATATTTAATATAAATATATTTAAGACTAAAGAATCTCTTTATATATTATAGGTAGTATATATTATCTATAAACGCTATGTTTAATTATTACATTTCTATTTACTAAAGAATTCTTTTAGTTTTAGACTTAGATTGTTCTTCTAACATAGTATATAGTACTAGATAGCTTTTTAACTTAATAAAGCTTTAAGACTATACTTTATATTTAAGTATTAGTTAATAGTAAAGTTTTAGTCTAGTAACTATTTTAGAATATTAAGCTACTATTCAAATAGTTTAATTTAATACACTAAAGAATTTGTTTTTTTAATGTAAGCAACGTATTATAAGTAGAATATTTAAAGGTCTAAAATATTCTTAAGTATTATTTTCTATATAATCTATAATTCTTTAAAAGAGATACTCTCTATTAATAGTAGAACTATAGATATTAAATTAGTGTTAACTAGCGTCTTTAATTTAATTAACTATATGTAAAGAATTTATTTTCTTCTAAGCTAGTAATATAAAACTTAGTATTATACTATAGAATTAAAAAAAAAAGTTACTTTTTAAAGATTTAGTCTTTAAGAAAAAATAAACCTTTATTTTAGAACTTCTAATAATTAGCTAGAGAGAAAGACTTATAATTCTAGAACAAGAAATTAGGTAATATATAATTATTAATTAACTTACCTATAATATAGTTAAAACCTTTCTACAAAACTTTAAAACTACTCTAGAATATAAATATTCTTATCTTTTAAGAAAGTAAAGATAAATCTATAGATTTTGTAATACAATATATAATATCTTTTTCTTTCTTTCTTCTTTAAGATATTTATAAATATTAAACAATAAGTATAAGCCTCTATACCTACTACTACTAAACTAAAATAATAAATTTAAGAAATCTACTAATCTAAAATTCTACACTCTTTAATTTAGTAAAATTAATCTTTATAATAGAATATAATCTACGCTAAGTGTTCTAGAGTTATTAGTTATTTCTTCTCTAAAGCTAATAACTAGTATAACTAGATAGCACTTCTATACTATACTTAAAACTAAAGTATTTTAAGTAAAAGCTACTAAGTATAGCTAATCTACTTTTAATATTTATAGTAAAGCTAAAGAAGTTAAGATATAACTAGAAACTATATACTTATAATAGAAATCTAGTAAGACTCTAAAATAACGTATTTAGTTACTAGACTTAGAGTTATTATAGTAGACTATTAATATAGAGTAGAGTAATAATATATAGTTAGTATCTTTATATAGTAATCTTATTATTAGTATATTTTCTAAATACTTTATACTTATAATATATAACTATTAAAGTTATAAAAAACATTCTTTATTATATATACTATAGATATAGTACTCTAATAATAATAATTCTAACATTTTTGTAAGAACTAATATTTATTAAAACCTCTTAAGTAAACTTAAAACTTAATCTAGAAATAGTAGAAAAGAGCTATAGACCTAAATAAACATTAGAATATCTTCTATATAGATTTAAAAGTAGAAGTAAGCTTTCTAAAGTAAGTACTAATAGTAATAATAAAAGAGTTTTAGTAAAAAGAGTAGAAGATAGAGTATAGAGCGTAGAGCGTAGAGCGTAGAGCGTAGTAAATTATTAAATAGAAGATTTTCTATTAGCTATAGAATTAAATAAAAGACTAAAGTAGAGGTAGTAGTACACTATAGTATATAGGTAAACTTTAGTTAGTAATAAAGTTAAGTTATAGTATAGAGAATTATAGTTTAGCAGAGATTATATAATAATTATATATAGAGAATAAATTCTTTTACTTTATATCTTTTTTAAACTTCTATATACTACAAAATATCTACTAATATATTAACTAAGAGTAGAAAATTCTTTACACTAAACTATTCTTTTATACTTATTATAAGAGCTTTAGTTTTTAAAATAAAAATAATAATACTTTATAAAATATAATATACTACTTTAATAAATCTTACTAGTAATATATATAGTATATCTAACTTTTTAGTTTTTATTAAAGACTTTAAAATAAAAAACTTATAAAAGTAAGTAATTAAAATAAAGTAAGAAAAAAGCTTTAGTTTTAATAGTAGAAAGTAAATAAACGTAATTACTAGTTATAAAAAAAGGTTTATAGGTTTATACTAATTATAAGTATACACTATTCTATCTAAATAGTTCTTTCTTCTAGTATTATAGTAGTTATAATAGAATAGTTTAATTAGCGTATTATATTAGATAAGAACTTAGCTAAGTAAGTAAAAATAGTAGTAACTTAAGAAAAGCTTAACTCTATCTAAAATATAGTAAGTAATACTTTTTATAGCTAAAGAAAAATAGCTCTTTACTAGCTAAAAAAAAGTAGATTATACTAATAAACACGTAATTATAGGTAGAATAGATAGTTAGTAGACTTAAGAATAGCGTAATATAGCTAATATAGCTAGACTTATAAGTAATTATATAAAGAATATAAGTTACTACTATTTAGAGCTGTTAATCTAGACTCTCTAGTCTAAGTTAGAAAAACCTACCTATATATGTCTACTTAACGTAGCTTTTAAGTCTACTAAAACTATTTAGTATTATAGGCGCTTACTACTTTAGATAGCTATCTAGCTAGTATTTTTATAATATATCTATATCTATATATTAACTTATATCTAGATATCTATCTATATACACTACTTTACGTACTATATAATATCTAATTACTCTATACTATATATATTATATTATATTATATTATATTATATAATATTATATATATATAAATACTAATATACTAAATATAGCTTTATATTTAGCTACTCTTATAGAAATAGTATTACTAGTAATATTATAATACTATAACTTTTACTATTATATATAATTACTTTACTACTTATATATATATATAAATACTAATATAATATATAACTAATATATTATATACACTTTATAAATATTACTTAAGTAATAGAAAAGTATATATCTAGACTATTCTATACTTCTAGCTTCTCTATAAACTTTGTCTTAGCGCTCTTTAGGTTTTTACTATCTCTATCTACTTTTTTAAATAATAATTTTAGTAGTTTTTTCTACTATACTATAAAGGTATTCTTTATATTATTTATATTATTAATTATCTATTAGTCTACACTATATAGCTATATATATATATATATACGCTATATACTTACTTATCTTTTTATAGTTTTAAAAAGCTACTTAAATAGCTTAAGTAATACTAATTCTAGCTTTAACGCGCTAGTTATAGTCTTATTCTCTATACTAACTCTAGTAGCTTTTCTATATACTACTATCTTCTTATTAGAAGACTTAAAGTTTACTTTATTTATAATATTATTTAAATATACTTTTAATACTATCTATTATTAGCTATATATATATATATATATATACGTATATATACTATAAGAATACTTACTAGTTATAACTAGTTAAAGAATAGAAGAAGCTATTCTTTTATTATACTTATAGCTTATTTAACTCTTTTAGAATTAAGAGTTTTTATAGATATTAAAGAATACTTTTCTTATTTAAAAGTTTTTATTTATAATATACACTTTTTTACTACTAGTCTTTTATAACTAAACTTCTTTCTTAGCTTTTATATTTTTAGCTTTTTCTTCTACTTTAGCTTTTTAGTTACTACGCTTTAGAATATAACTTAAATTAATTTAAAATACTTATTATATTTTAGCTACTTAAATTATACTTTATATAATTATACTTTCTATTCTATTTATAGCTACTATAATTACGCTTACTATATTTTCTTACTATTATTAATATAAGTATTATATAAGAATTATATAAGTATATTAAATTAGTTTTAAAGCTTTTTACTAATAGTAAGCTTACTAAGTATTTTTTTATTATTACGTAAATATTTAAAGTAAGTATTAGTATTAATTAATTAGTAAGATAGCTATTAGAATTATTTAATAAATCTTAAGTAGTTACTCTATTATATTATATACAAAGTAACTAGAATATTAGTAGTAAGAAAGTTATAAGTATAAATATTATAAGTTATAATTCTAGACTTATATTAAAGACGTTTTAAGTTTATTTTTAAAGTTTTATAAAGTAATATATTATTACGTATTTATATAATTAGAATATTACTTAATCTTAAGAAAAGTACGCTATAGACTCTATTTTTTAGGTCTAGAAAGTTAGACTTAGAGTTATAATAGTAAAGTGTTTATATATAGTAAAGTAATAAATATAGTTAGTAACTCTATATAATAATCTTAATATAGATCTTTTTTTTTTAATACTTTATACTTACTATATATAACTATAGATTTAATAAAACTTCTTTTCTAATATTTACTATAAATATAAATAGTAATAATATACTTATAAAAAGTAATAGTAATAGAGAGTATTCTTAATAAATTTAGAAGTAGACTTAAAAGTAGTAATAAATAAGCTATAAAGCTATAAAGTATAAGAAATATTAAAATATTATTATAAGTTAATATTTAATCTTTTTAATAGAAAGCTCTTAGTATCTAAGTAGAGGCTTTAGTAGAAAGAGTAGAAGTTAAAGTAAAAGTTAAAGTATAGTATAAAATAGCTTTTCTTTTAGCTATAAGTATAGATAGGTAGAATTCTAAGTAGACGTAGATAAGCTTTAAGTCTAGAGTAATATTAAATTATAGTACTATACTATAAAATACAAAAATATATTTATATAAGTAAACTATAGTATAGATAATAGTAGCTTAAAGAAAATTATAGAAAGCGTTATATATAAAAAATTCCTTTCTTCTTTTTCTTATTTATCTAATAACTTTCTATTTTAAACAACTTCTTATATCTCTAAAGACTTTTTATATTATAAACTTTAGATACTTAAATACTACTTCTTTATAATAATTAATAACTAATATTTTCTTTAAAATACTTAACTCTAACTTTATTACTACTATTAAAGCTACTCTTATAGCTACTACTACCTTTTCTTTTTTTTATTTAGAGTTCTAAGCTTTTACTCTTATAAGTATACTGCTATTTTATTTTTATTCTATGTATTTATAGCTATAATTAGTACTTTACTATATACTTTTTATTAATAAATATATAGTAAGAAAGATTAGTTTTTTTATATATAGAAATAGTAGCAATTTAAACTTCTAAGCTAGCCTAAAATAGCTATAAGTTAATAACATTCTTAATACGTAATTCTATAGGCTCTAGCAAGCTTACAATAGGTAGAAAGACCCGAGAGCTAGCTACTACTAACTTAGTTACTTTTAGTACACTTTTTATAAATTTCTTAATAATTGAGTAGATAAAACATACTATATCAAATTAGCTATCTAATAACTATTACTATAACTAGAATATAATATTAAGAACTATAGTTTTTCTTAATAATATATAAGTATTATATACTACTATATATATATATATTACTAGATATAACTTTTAAGTTTAAAAATAAACTAATATTTAATAAGATTTATGTTAAAAAGTATTTAGTCGTTACTATCTATAAAGTAAGTTTACAATTTATACTATTAAGTTTAGACTTATTAACTACTAAAGAAACTTTAATAGTATAGTAGTATAAGTAGCTAAAAGCTTTAAAAGTTAAAATTTCTAAAAGTTAAGCGCTAATAATAAAAAAATAAAACTCTATTAATTTTACTTTAGAGTAGTAGTATAATATATAAAAGTATAAAGTTTTTAATATTTTTATAAAGTATATAACTATAAAACTACTAAAAAATAAGTAGAAGAGCTTAGTATAAAAAGCTATAGTAAAGGCTAGAGACTTATTAGTATAAATAAAAAATAAATAGATAAATAATAGTAGATAAAGATAGTAAGTAGTAGTTATATAATATAGCTACTAATATAGCTAGACTTAGAGATAATTACGTATAGAATATAGGTTACTAGTAATTATATAAGTTTTATATAAGTATTTTAAACTAATTTAGATTATATTAGAGGCTTTATACTAGTAATAGACTTACTTAATTTCTTTTTAGTATTACGTATTAATATAAAGCTAGTACTAGTACTAATTAAAAGTTTAGATAGCTATTAGTAATATATAATTAATATAAAGTAGTTAGTGTATTATAATTATATATAGTAACTATTACGTTAGTAGTAGAAGTATTATAAGTATAAGTATTATAAGTTATAAGTTTAGCTTATATTAGAGATCTTTTAAGTTTACTTCTAAAGTCTAATATTATAATATATTAGTACGCAATTATATAATTATATAATTATATAATTATTTAATTTTAAAAAAAGTACGCTATAGGCTCTATTTCTTAGGCCTAGAGAGGTAGACTTAGAGATATACTAGTAGTATATTACTAGAGGTAGTGTAAAGCTTATTATATAGATTAGAAAATAAAATAAATAGTTTAAGCCTAGCTCTCTCTATATTATAGATACTAGTAATAAGCTAAACTTGTATATAATATATAAGAAATTATACTAAAATATATATTTTTAATTAATAGTGCTAATATAGAAGATATAACATAAACTACGTAATTTAAAAATAAAGTTTACGCTAGAGATACGCTAAGATAAAAGTATAGTAATAAAACTTTACAAATAGTTTATATTAATTTATAGCTTAAGTATACTACATAAATTTATCTCTACTAATATAAGCTTTAGATATATTATTTCTAGATTTTTATACTATATAGTACTTTATTATCTATATTTAGAATATATCTTATTATTATACTTAAATATTATAGCTAAAGATCTAAAACTTATCTTTTAAAAACTTATCTTTTAAAAACTTATATTAAAATAATAATACTTATTATTATGTTTAGTAGAGTAGTAAATTAATATAGAAGTGTTCTTAAGTATATTAAAAAAGAAATTAAGTAATTATTTATAAATAATTTTAGCTATAAGTTATAATTTTAGCTTTTAAAGTCTTAGAGACAGAGTCTACTATATTATATATAATATATAAATAAACTTTTAAGCTTTTTAAACTAAGCCTAAAGTTAAATACTTTCTATAATCTATATATAGTTTTCTTTCTTATATCTTTATTATAAAGATATTAAATTACCGACTACGTATTGTTGCTCTGCTCTGCATCAACACTTCACTATAAAAAAAAAAAAAAAAAAAAAAAAAAAAAAGATATTAAATCTATATTTACTTATCTATTACTACTAATAATATATAGATAGAATCTAGCTATAATACTATATTATGTATAATTTTTCTTAAAAGTAAGTACTACTACTACTTCTATTATAGTTATAATTATATAATAGCTTAAGAAAACTCTAAAATTAGTAGTAGTAATATATCTATAGTAATAGTATAGGGCTATGTATTATTTATAGTCTAATATACTAGCTAGATACTTTAAAAAGATCTTAAATTTATCTATAGTCTTTTTATTTAACTTATTATACATTCTACTATAAATAAAATATATAATATCTAATTCTTATATTAAAAAATAAGCGCTTAAGAATTTATAAAGCTTTTCTAATACTTAGTTTATTTAAGACTTCTACTAGTAGTATTAAGATCTAGCTAGCGTATATACTATACTTTAGTCTATCTTATAATATAACTATTTATTAGTAATATAAAAAAATAGTCTAAGTAGTAAACGTTAATACTCTTAGATATATTAGATATATAGTATTAGAATATATTATCTATATTATACTTAAAAGATAACTTAGTAGAATAGTAGATTTTAAGTACTATTTCTTTAAACTAGTAGACTTTTATAAAAGAGTCTATAAAGTTAAACTTACTTATTTTATACTTAGTAAAAACTATACTAGTCTTAGTTATAGTAAATATAAAAAGGCTTATGTATATCTTTTAAAAAATTAAAACTTTTATAGTAAATATTACTATCTATATAAGTAGATAAGTAATATAAAAAGTATAAAAAAAATACAAGCTATAAGAGATATAAAAAAAATAAAGATAAGCAAAAAAAGAAAAAGAAAAAGTAAATATTTTAACTTTTCTATAACTATAGCTAAATAGTCTAGTATAACTATATATATAAGACTCTTCTACTATCTTAGAGTAGCTATTACGTAATAGATTTAGATTTATTAAGTATAGAACTAAAAGCTATAAACTACTATACTTTACTACCTTTCTACTATATAATCTTATTTTAGTAAAATCTTTAAATACTTAAGTTCTTAGACGTTTATTACTATTTCTCTATAGTTATAGCTTATACTAATTTCTACTTTAATATAGAGTTTCTAGAAAGTAAGAAAATATATATATAAGATTTAAATGTTCTTTAAGAAATATAGAGAATATATATTCTATTATATTTCTTTCTTTATAGATTTTAAGTTAAATTCTAGCTTTTTACTTTAATACTTATTTATAAAGTTAAAAAGTATTAAACTTTATAGCTTAGTTTAATTTTCTAGAACTTTAAAAAGAATATATACTACTATCTACTATAGAATAAATAGAAAATTTACTTATACTATAATTATATACTTTATTACTTAACTATATTATATCTATATTTCTATACTAGCACACTTAAGAAAGTAAAACGTAATTTTAGTAATTAGATACTGTAAAGATTATAATAACTTAGTTATTATTATCTTTTTATTATTATTAAGCTTTGTTAAGATTGCACTTATTGTAATTTCTTAACAAATTAGAAAAATTCCTAGTAAATCTAATTGCTTACGTA
>NW_026055853.1:0-9319 GCF_023758015.1 Alternaria viburni
ATATTAGATACTAGATTAGTTATTTCTAGAACTTAAGTAGCTTTTAAAGATTATTATAGTATTAGTAAGTAGCCTTTAGCTTATACTTACTAAGTATAGTAGCTATAATAATAAAGTTTATAGTTTTATAGCTAGCTTAATTATTCTAGTCTTTTTAAAAACTAAAAAAGTAAGTTTTATAAAAGTTAATTTAGGCTTACTTATTAACTAAGTCTGTAATTACTATATTTACGCTACTTACGCTATTACTCTTTAGTTAATTATAAAGCTATATAAGCTATTTACTCTTTCTTTTAAAATATCTTAATAGTTAGTAAATATTTATAAAAAGAGTACGCTTAGGCTTTTTATTTATAACTCTTCTACTATAGTATATTTTAGAGAACTTAGCTATTAGCTAACTCTATAGCTATATTAATTATTAGAAAAAGACTACTAATTTAAATAGTCTATTTCTTAGTTTTTTAAACGCTTACTCTAGTTAAGTAGATTTTTTATCTATTTTTATAAAACAAGAGTTTATTATAGTAAACTTAATAGATAAAGTTAAATCTTCTAATCTATATATAAAAGGCTCTCTACTTTTAAACTTTAATAAGTTAGCTTTTTTAAGCGTATATACTACTTTTTAACTATTTAAAACTTTATAATTACTTTAATTATCTATATCTAAAACTTCTAGCTTAAGTATAGATTCTAGAGTAGCAAGCTTAGTAAAAAGCTATTAATTATTAGAAATGTCTTCTAAAATAGTAGCCTTATACTCTATCTCTATTAAATCTAAAAAGCTTTAATTAAGTTTAATAAGTAGACTAACTTTATTACTTTAATTATAGCTTATATTACTTTAAAAATTCTACTTAGTAGTTAATAGCTCTATTATAATTACTATTTAATTAGTAAGTTAAATATTAAATTTCTCTATAAAATTAATAAGCTTACTATTATTAAGTATTTTTACTTACGTAATTACTTAATCTCTAGTTAGCTTCTCTTTACACTTACTTTAAAAGAACTTCTACTTATTAAAAGTTATATTATAAGTTATAATTATCTAATTAATTACTAGTACTTATATATAATATATATTAGAGGCTTAATAGCTAATAAGATATTTAATATAGCTATAAAGCTTAACTTTAAAGTTTTAATAGTACTTTTTAGCTATATAATTACTATTAAGTAGATATATATAATAGCTATAAGTATAGATTCTACTTTAATCTAAGTAAAGATTAGTAGTTTAGTATCTAATCTTAGGTAGCTAATAATATTAGAAGTACTTTCTAAACTACTTATATAATATTAAATTAAAGAATTAGTAGATATAAAGCTATAATAAACTTATTTTATAAAGTTATACTACTATATTTATAATTACTAGCTAAAGTCTAGCTAGAAGATTAGCGCTTATATATATTTTAATAAACTTAGTAATAAGCTTTTAGCTAGCTCTTTTTACAAAGCTATTAGACTTATAAGTATATAGTAAAAGCGTTATAATTATAATTCTCTTTTCTTTAGCTTATTTCTTATATCTTAAGTACTCTCTCTAAAGTAATATTATAGTATTATTATTTTAATAGATTTCTATAATATTCTACTAATAGCAGCGCTTAACTATAGCTAGAAAGCTTAAAATAACTTTTATTATAAAGTTTAGTAACTTATTCTTTAAGTTATAATTATATAGCTTATTTAAATAATTTTTCTTTATAATTAGAGCTTATTTATTAAGCGTAGAGCTTTTAAAGAAGTTAAATAAGTTTTATAATACTTTAAATAAAGATTATAGTAATAGCTTATAAAGCTAATAAAAGATTCTTTAAGATATATAGATAGTAGTGTAATTATTATACTTACTACGCCTTATACTAGTAATCTTTATATTCTAAGTAGCTTTAATAAGAGCTTTAAAAGCTTACTTACCTAAATAGTTTAACTTTTAGTACTAAAGATTAGTGTTACTTATATATAATTATAAAACTTATAATTAAATAATAGTATTTAAAATAATAAAATTAGAAGAATAGATAGAAGTATTATATTTAATAAATAAAAATTTAAATCTATACTTAAGAGTTATAAAAATAATAGATTTCTTTAGTATATCTATTCTAATTATCTAATTATAGCTTATATACTATATACTACTATTTCTAAAAAGCTTTTCTAAAATAATATTAGTATAGAATCTAGAGATAATCTTTATACTAGTAAGTATAAGATTACCTTTTTTAGATTCTTTAAAAGTACTAAGAATAAAATAAAGTATATAGCTACTAATTCTAACTACTAAAAGAATTTAGCTACTAGATTCTACTATTTTTCTATTAGTTTTAATAAAGAAATTTAGCTTAATTAAAGCTTTATTATAAACTAAGAAAACTATAGCTTTACTATTAAGAATTATACTAGCTAAGAGCGTATAAAGCTTAAAGCTTAATAAAGATAAAGAGCCTAAACTTAGTAATTAGCTCTCTTAAGTAAATAATTATAAAGACTATATTACTAGAGTACTTAGAAGCTAAAGTATTTATTTTTTAGCTTAATTACTTAACCTTTTTATATAAGCTACTTTACTTCTTTTTATAATAGCGCTTTTAGATTTTTTACTTATTTTAAGTAGAAAGCTTAGTAAGTAAAATACTTAGTAGCTTTAATCTAGTAATTATAGTTTATAACTAAAAGTATAAAATTAGCTTTTACTTATATTTTACGTTAGGCTTATAAGAGTAGAATTCTAGTAGTAAGTCTAACTACTCTTTACCTAAGTTAGTAGAAGTAGAAAGTTAATCTATAAAAGTATTAAAGATTATATTAGCTTTACTCTTTCTAGAAGTAATTAATATCTTTTAAAAAATAATACTTAATACTTTACTAAAATTATTAAAGCTTAACGTATTTTTTCTAAAAGCTATAGTAAATAATTAACTAAATTACTACTAGTAAGTTTACTTAAAGTTAAATTTTTTAATTATAGTAAGAAAGTTAGTAATTATAAAAAGCTTTTTAATCTTTAAAAACTTAAAAATCTTTACTTTTTAGTAAAGTATTAACTAGTTAGTAAACTACTTCTTAGTAGTACTTTCTTAAGTTTTCTTAAAATAGGTATAATACTTTATATAAACTATATATTAAGTAGTCTATTTAGTAAGTATAAGTATAGTCTTAAAATTCTTAATAAGAGACTAAACTATTTTTTTATTATTACTTATAGTTATAAGAAATAAGTACTTAGGCGTAATAGTATATATAATCTAGTTCTTAATATTATTAATCTTCTTATACTTTCTTAGCTACTACTTAAAATTATAGTTTTTATAAGCTATAAAAGTAGTACTATTCTTAGTCTTATAGTTATAATTTTATTAAAAAGTATTCTACTTATAAGTAGCCTTATTATACTTATTTTTTTTATTATTAGTTAGTTTTAGTTTTATAAGAAGAAAAGCTAGAGCTATAAGCTCTAGAGCTAAAAGATTAAGAAACTTAAGCTTCTAAGTATCTATATATATAATATCTAGAAGATTAGAATTAATCTCTTTTTAAATACTTTTCTTATTATAGTATTACTTAAAAAGCGTAAACTAAGTATTATAGTTAGATTACTTCTTAAGAAGTATACTTATAGCTATAATAGCTATATTATAATTACTTATATTTATAAAGTTAGAGTATAAAGTTAAGTTAGTTAACATATAATATTACGCTAAAATAAATATAGATATAAGTAAAAAGGTAATTATAATTATAGAGAAGTTCTAATTATAAAACGTTAGAGAGAGTAAAGTAAAAAGAGATTAATTAATCTATCTTCTAGTAAGCTTTAATATATAGTAGAAATTAGTTCTTTAATTAAGTAGCTATGCTTATAACTATTAGAGCTAGAGATAATTAATAATTAGAGATATTAAAGTATATTATAATTATTATACTACTAAAGAAAGTTAGAATAAAATCTTTAGCTATATACTTAAGAGTTAAGTAATTACGTGTCTAAGATTACGTAATTATAACTACTCTCTAACTTTAATAATTAATTTTTTCTAATATAGTAGAATTTCTAAGCTTAAATCTTTGCGCTAAGCTTATATTCTTTACTATATTTAATACTACTTAAGTATTTTATAAATTAACTAGTAGAGAAAGAAAGCTATTTTAGAAGATTATCTAATTCTTTATTAAGACTTATAGCTATACTTACTTCTACTTAAAAGCTAGATACTAGATATCTATATTCTTAAACGTAATAAAAGAAGTAAAAGTAACTAATATATTAATAAACTATTGTAATATTATTATTATTTTTATTATTATAGTTATAGTTATAAAGCTTTAAGAAAGAGGTTTAAAAAGTAGATAGAAATAGAGAAAAAAAAATAGAATAAGTTTATAGAAAGTAGATATAGACCTTCTATATAAAAACTATATATAGTAGCCTAAAGATAAACTATATTTTAATATTATTCTAGACCTAGAGTTTATATATATAGTACTAGAGTTACCTATTTACTTCTATAGCTAATAAAAAGACTTTAGTTTAATATTATACTACGCTCTATATTCTACTCTATATTCTACTTTATATTCTACCTTTTTAGCTAAGATTTCTATAGCTAAAACCTTTTTATTATTACTATTAGTGTATAGGTATTAAAGAGTATAAAGATATATTACTACAAGAACGTAAAGTAATTAGTATAAGTAAGAAAGTATATAAACATTAGTTTAGTAGAAAAAAGTTCTATTATAAAGAGATTCTATTATTTAAAGTATTATATAAAAGTCTAATACTAAAAAGTATAAGTAAAAAATAAGATAGTAGATAATAAGATAATTTTAAAAAGCTCTTATTAAAAGACGTTCTCTCTCTAAGTAATTCTTAGGTTATTAAAGATTTAATTTATATAAGAACACCTTATACACTAGTATAAACCTTCTCTTTTTAGTAGTATAGTTCTATTATACTATCTAGAATATATTACTTACTTATAGTATAAAGAAAAAATAAAGAAAAAATATAAAAAAGAAAGTAAAAAGTAAAATAAATAATTAAGTAGAGATATTAGTAATGCACTACTATAGTATAAGTAGTAGTTAGATTTTAGGTAAAATAAGAGGCTTACCTAAAATCTAAGTACTAGTAATATTACTAGTATGTCTAGTTTACTTTACGTTTTATCTACTATAACGTAGCTTAGATAAGCTAGTAGTAGAAGCTAATAAAGCTAGTATTAGTATCTTAAACTAAGAAGAAAGTAGTAGAACTAGTAGTAGTAATATTATTAGAAAGCGTAAGAAGCTAAAGAGTAATAATAAAGTAGATACTAAACTACTAGCGTAAGCTTAAGAAGTCTTAAATAGAGAGAAAGAAGTAGATATAGTATTAAGGTTAGTAGCGTTATAAAAGTAGTAATAAATATTTAGTTCTATATTAATCTTATTAATAAGATATCTAATAGTATCTCTTATACTATAATTATAATTCTAAATATACTACTATCTCTTATAAGAAGAAGGTATACTCTTATTAGTAAAGAAGAAAATGTCTAGATATTTACTATTAGCGCTCTTAGTAAAGGTAGCCTTTTTAAGCTTCTTAACTACTAGCTATAGTATCTTAATTTCTCTAATAATATACTTACGCTCTTTCTAGATATACTTTAGAATACTATTCTTATCTTTACTAAGAAGTTTATAGATCTTCTTATATATAAGAGAGTTATCTTAGAAGACTTACGTAAGAATAGCTTTCTAGATCTAAAAGAAGAAGTTAATATATATATTTACTAGAAATACCTACTTAATACTACTATACTTATTATAATATCTAGATAGTATTATAGAAAAAGCTATAAGATTATAATAAGCCTTTAAAATCTTATTATATGTTTTTATAGCTAAAATCTCTATAACGCTCTAGCATACTATAATATACTATAAAAGAATTATTTAATAGATCTTAGTTACTAGTTCTATAAAGCTATAGAGTATTATAGAGTAGGTAATATAAATATCTTCTTCTCTATAAATAAACTTCTTCTACTTTACGCTTAGTACTATTACTTATACCTTTTATGTCTAATTAATATTATTATACTATTCTTTAATAAGGCTAGTAAAATTCTTCTTAGTAGTCTTACGCTATTATAAGTATAGCTTTATATATTAATAGAAACTCTTTAAGACCTCTATATAGTTCTAAGAGTTCTTATTATTAATTAAAACTAATTTTTAGATTATATCTATATCTTAATCTTAAGCGTAGGTAAATAATAAATTAAGATTAATATAGTAGAAGAATATCTTATTACCTAGTATAGTGTACTTAGCGTAGTAAGAGTAGAAAACTATAGTATATTCTTTATAAAGTACTAAGTAGAGTATTTAGTAATAAAGATTAGTATAGATAGCTTATTAAATAAGAGAATAGTATATAATATAAAGCTAGCTAAGGTTCTTATTACTATTAATACGTTAGAGGTAGTAATAATATATCTTAAAGAATTCTTTAATAATCTTTTTAAGTTTCTTGTTATTAAAGAATAGCTACTTAAAGTTCTTTATAGTAATATTACTCTTCTACTTAAAGTCTTCTACTAGCTTACTCTAACTTATCTTTTTACTAACTATCTTTTAGAAAGAAATTAAGTATAGATTATAAGCTATTTAAGAATAAAAGTAATAGCTAAAAAAGTTAGAGTCTTATTTACTAAGCTTATATTACTTAATAAAGAGAATAGATATAACTAAGTAGGTTTAAAGTTTATGCTACTTATCTTAGAAAAGATATAGAAAAAGAAGAATATTATTTATAGCTTTTGTATTTATAGCTTACTTAAAGAGACTTATATAGATAGCTATTACTTATATATAAGTCTAATAGATATAAGTACTATTAATTAATAAGCTATTAGAGTAGTAACTAATATAGACTTCTTAATACTACGCTTAGATAACTTTAATATATTTATAGTTATTAAGTTTAGTGTACTTAGAGTAGCTATTAAGAATTAGTTAAAGAAAATTAGAAGTTCTATCTAGATATTTATAGTTCTTAGCTATAGTTAAAGCTTTAAGCTTATTAGAATTCTAGTTTTTATCTTCTAAATTATCTTTATTAAGTATAGTATCTATCTTCTTAGATAAAGATTAGTAAGCTAGAGTAGATTTTAGAGCGCTAGCGCTAGATAGTAGTAGTAGTAGTAGAAGACTAGCTTATATACTATAAAGCCTTAATTTCTATAACTTAGCTACTACTATTCTTTTCTTAACTACCTTAAGACTAGCCTAGTATTCTTAGTGTACTTACTTCTCTAAGTTTATAGAAGAAGTAACTAATCTAGCTCTATCTAGTTACTTTACTCTAATCTTTTTTAGCTCTACTTTAATATAATTACTATTTTTATTAATTACTCTTAACTTATGTAAAGATAATCTAAGTTCTATTATAATAGAGATAGCTAATTAATAGGTAGAGTAAAGCTTTATCTAGTATCTAGCTATAGTATTAGTAATTATTACGTTATTACTACTATAAAGAGTATATATAATCTAGTAGTTCTTATTAGAATATATATTAGCTATATATAGAAAGATATATTACTAAAACTTATATTAACTATTATAAGTACTGTCTTTCTTATACTTATAAGTAAAAGAAATAGTAATATTTCTAGTAGTAAGGCTAAGTATACCTAGCGTTATACTATACTTTTTATAGTTCTTTTTTAATACTTTAATAGAATGCTTTAAAAGAGATAGTATTTTAGAAAGTAAGTTCTTCTTAGTAAACTAAATAGTTACTTTAATAGAATTTCTTAAGGTAGCCTAGTCTTATATAATAATATTAGTCTTAGTACTTTTACGTAGAGTATAGATATAAATAGCTACTACTTAGACTAAGAAAAGAGCTGCGTTACTAATATCTAGACGCCTAAGATAGAACTATATATTAGATATAGTCTAGTAGTTATATAGAACTTTACTTAAAAAGTAAAAAATATAGCTTATAAGACTAGGCTCTAATACGTTAATACTTTTAGTAGTAGTAGTTAGCTCTATAATATACTTATCTTTAGTATTCTTAGCTTAGCTTAAAACTTAATACTAGCTATTAAATACTTTAACACTACTATACTTATCTATAAGCTCTAGTAGCGCCTTAACTATATTAGATACTTTAAGAATAAAGTTAGTAATCTAGTTAAATAGAAAGGTTATATTAGTTATAAATATATTAAGAATAACCTTCTATTACTTAGAAGACTACTATTTAAGACTAGTAATAAACTCTATTACCTTACTATTAATATTTAGATTCTAGAGATTCTAGTTCTAAGCTAAAGTAAGAACTTAGTTCTTAGCTTTAGTATATAAAGCCTAGATAATTATAAGAGTATCTTTTTTTAGTTATAAACTAGAAGAAGTAGTAGAGAAAGAGCTAGTATTACTTCTAGAGGCTTAACTATAAATACCTAGAGTAGTAAAATTCTTAGTAAGACTAGATATATAGAGCTTAAAAAGTAAATCTTTTTAAGAAGAAGTCTTTTATAAAGAAGAGCTTTAGCTATAAGAGAAAGTTAACTTTCTAGTATTTATAGCTTTACTCTTACTCTTATTCTTATTACTAGCTATTTTCTACTAAGCCTCTAGCAGCGTAGATATCTTTCTTTAGTAATCTAAGACTAGCTCTTACAAAGAAACTCTTACTAGACTAGCTTATAGTATAGAACTAATAGTACTAAGCTTATATATATATATATACGTAGTTATACTTATATACTTATTTATAGAATTAGTTATAGATATAGTAGACTAAGCGCGCGCTCTTATATATAGAGTTAATAGTAACTAAAAGTTATAGAAAAGGTTTAGGCAGCTTATAGACTTATTAAGTTACTTTACACTAGGTATAGTAATTATAGTTATTACTATAATTATTAAGGTATAATATATAAAAGGTTAGCTAACTAGAAAAAGAAAAAAGATATAGCCTACTTCTAAGAGGTAACTATAGTGTATAGAGGTAAGAAGAAAAGATTAAAAAAGTTAGAGAAGAAAGAAAGAAGTAATAGCTAAGAAGAGGTATATATATATATATAATTAAGAGACCTCTATCTATTATAGTATTATAATATTATAATATTAATAAGTAAAGTTAAAAGGTAAAATTATAGTAAAGGTAAAGTAATTAATTATATAATTAGCTATTATACTTAGTAGTGTTCTTATATATATAATAGTATTAGTAAATTAATAGCGTTGTATTATTATAGTAGTAATAACTAGATTTTAGGTAGGTTAGAATTTTACC
>NW_026055854.1:0-9220 GCF_023758015.1 Alternaria viburni
TATTATAAGTAGTATAAAGAGCTCTCTCTTTAATCTAGAGCTCTCTATCTAGTCTAATAGTTTAGATATTACTAATTCTTCTAATAAGTATAATAATAAGAAGTATAATAGTAAGAAGTATACGCTTAATAAAAATTCTAATAATAAAAATAATAAAGCTTTAGTAACTAAGTCTATACGCAAGCGTAGCTCTAAGAAGTCTATTTTTATTACTACTAGTAAGCTCTATAAGATAGTATACCTCTAATACTTCTAGTCTATAAGCACTAGAAAGGCTACTAACTTTTTCTATAAAAACTACGTAAGTATTAATAAGAGTAAGAAGTCTAAGTACTACCTTACTAGTATTATTAGTAATTATAGATATAATAATATATATATATACTCTTTTTTAAGCTTAAAAAGCTTTACTAACTCTTTTTTAGACCTAAGTGTATAAAAAAGGTTACTAAGTATATAGTTAATTAGTTTTACACTATAAAGTAAAACCTAAAAACTAGTTATCTACTTAATATTAAGAACTCTTACTTTTATAAGCTTATCTATAACTATAATACTACTTTTAAGTAGTATCTTAAGTATAGCTATATAATCTAAAGGCGTAGTAAGAAGTAAAGCTTTAATATCTTAAAGATAGAGCGTAACACTAATAAGTTTAAGAATACTTCTAGTATTAAGTAGTCTTAATCTAACCTTAATAATAAAGCTAATAACACTTCTACTTCTAAGTAGCGTTCTTTTAGTAAGTTTTATTCTAGTACTCTAACTTCTTAGTACTAATAAGCTTTATAAAACTTTATTTAGTAGTTAAGTAGATTAACTATAATAAGACTATAGATAATAGTATAGCGCTCTCTAATAATAATAATAAAAAAGCGTCTTTTAAGACTATTACTAATAATACTATTATAGTTATCTATAAAAGTATTACTACTAAACTTAGTTATATATTTACGTTTATAAAGAAAGTTATACTCTTTTAGTTTTTTACTTTAGAGTTTAAGTATCTCTAAGCTTATAAGAATACTACTAATAACTAGTAGTACTCTCTTAACTTTACGCTTAGATAACTAAAGAAGTATTACTCTAATTATAGTTTTAGATATATACTTTCTTATCTTACTACGCTTTTTAGAGCGTATACTTTAATAAAAGTCTTTTCTAATAAGTAGTTTTCTATAGGCCTATAAGAGAGGCTATACTTAAAATATACTTTCTACTACTTTTTAAAAAAAGTAGCTAAAAACTCTTTTATACTTTATAAGCTTTATAATACTACTAATAATTTAATATCTTTTATATTTAACTACTTCTTAAAGTAGATAAATTACTAAACTAATAGATTTTTAGTAAGCCTATTAGCTAGTATACTTTTAGTCTCTAGATACTTAACTCTAAAAGACTCTTTAGTATACTCTTACCTTAGCTATATATTTTAGATATTAATATATCTAAGATATATTATTATACGCTTATTAGCGCTAACTACTAAGCGTATAGTCTACTAGTTATTATAGAAAATTATCTACACTACTTCTAAAGTAAGTGTAAGCTCTTAAAATAGCCTCTTAAGAGCTATTACTTCTTTACTAATATACTTAAGAGTAAAAAGCTCTACTTTTATAATTAAAGTTATTATAGTTACTTATTATACTACTTTCTAAATAATAGTATCTCTAAAGAGTATAATAAAGTAGCTCTATAAAGAGCGTCTAGTCTCTAGATTATCTATAAAAGAAGTGTTACTACAAATTATAAGCTTTACTCTAGAGTACGCTCTATAGTAGATAGCCTAATAGTAAGTTTTGTATAAGTATATAATTACTTAGTTAACTACTTTTATATACTCTTTACTTAGATTTATAAAAAAGTGTAAAAGCTTTAAAGTAGTGTATACTATATTAGACTATAGTATAATAGCTATATAGAGTAGTAATCTAATACGCTCTTAGTAGTCTTTAACTATCTTCTTATCTACTTTATCTATTAACTTTATAAGCTCTTAGCTTAGAAGTAGTGTAGTAGAGCTTAAAAAAGTGCTTTCTAAGTTAAACTTCTTAGTAAGCTTATCTAAATACTTATTATATATAAGCGTTATAGTATAAGTAGCGTAATTACGTAATACTCTTACTTCTAGAAACTATTTAACTAAGTCTTTCTCTTCTAGGTTATATACTACTTTTATTATATTAGTAACTTATAAAGCTCTTTAATAAGTATTATAGTAATATATAAGTAGTATATTATTAACGTAGAAGAGTAGAAAAATCTTTTTTTATTTATTAAAGAAGAGATAAGGCTCTTCTTTAGAAGTAATAAGACCTACTTTCTTTACTATACGTAAGAGCTTTTTATACTAGAGTAATAAAGAGTTCTTTAGTCTATAGAGAGTACGCTTAAGCTTTATATACTTACTAGACTTCTTAAAGCTATCTAGTATATTATATACTATAACTAGCTAGTACTCTTAGTATATATAAAGAAATGCTTCTATAATATTAAACTAAAAGATCTTTAGATTAAACTTAGCTACTATTACTATTACTATTCTAAAAGAGTGTAAAGTAAGTGTTACTATATACGTAGAGTATATAGAATTAATTACTTATAGATTTTCTTTTACTACTATATAAGCTTTATACTTAATAAAGTAGCTATTCTAATTAACTTTATATATAAATACCTACTTTAGTAGAAGTAGACGCTTTTATACTAAGAAGCGCTTAATCTTCTTCTAGGTATCTACTCTATAAAGTATATTAATTTCTTTCTTATAAGCTTTATAGAAGAGCTTACTATATAAATAATTACTAAGATTCTTATACTTCTTTAGAAGCTATAGTAGTTAATTATAGTATACGCGTTTAGATAGCTTATACTTCTATAAGAGTATATTACCTAAGATTATAGCTACTATAATTAAGTAGACTATTATAAGCTCTTTCTAGTTTTCTTCTACTCTATATAAGTATTAGAGAAAACTATTTAGAAAGTTATTATCTTATATACTATTCTATAGATTATATAGCGTATAAACTTCTAGTTCTTCTACTTCTAGATCTTTACGTTACTTTCTAATTCTAGAGCTTAATTATATTAGTCTTTTATAATTACGCCTTTAGCGTATTAGTCTAGAAGTAGATAGTAGTTTTATTTTATCTTATTCTAGAGAAGTTCTAAACGTAGAGTATATATAGAAATATAGTATACTTAGAGGTACTCTATTCTAATAAGTACTATATACTTTATTTTAATAAAAGCTCTCTATATTAGAAAGCTATTTATTACTTAGTACTAGTAGGCGCTCTTCTCTAGTTTAGTATACTTTCTAGATACTACTATTATACTTCTAACTAGACCTTATAGTCTAGTACGCTCTAGGCTTTAGTATTTACTCTAGAGTAAATAGGCTAGTATACTCTTAAGAGTTTATATAGATTTCTAGTAGTTAGCTAGCTAAGCTTTCTACCTATATAAAAGATATATTATATACTACTTATTAATTAGGCTAGCTAGCCTATTTAATAGTAAGCTATAATATACTACTCTTTAGCTTCTAGATAGAGTTTTTAGAAGTATACTAGTCTTATATTTTACCTACTATAGTATAGAGCTAGTTAAAAATATCTTTATATACTTCTTCTATATTATATAGCTTATTCTTATATAAAAGATTAATAATATACGTAAGCTTTTCTACTAAGTACTTCTAGCTATCTTTAGCGCTACTTTTATAGAAAAGCTTCTTATTAAAGCTTATATTTCTTATTATAATTATTTAATTAAGCTTTAGAACTTATATTCTATAAATATTAGACGCCTTATATTCTACTAGGTATCTAATATAGCCTCTTAGTATAACTTTAAAGTTATACTTATCTTATCTAGCTACTTACTCTCTATTAAGTAGATAAGCTCTATAGCTATAGGCGTAGATAGTACTCTAATCTAGGTAAAGATTAGCTATAATAGTATAAACCTTCTTACTATACTCTATATACTATACGTTAAGTATAGTATTAGATACTAAAAGATTATAAGTATATAATAGGCTTATATTATATAGCTAGATTACTACTTTTATAATATCTAGCTAGAGCTTTTTAGAAAGATTTACACTAACTCTTATCTTAATAGACTTAGTAATTATCTTCTAATCTACTTTCTTTACTTCTTTATTTAGTTTATAAGTATAGATAAAGGTACGCTCTATAATAATACTCTACTCTTTAGCCTATATCTTAAAGCGTAACTTACCTCTCTAAGATAGTATTATAATATTATTATCTTAGATAATAATATAGATATTAAGCTTATACTAAGCTATAAGAAAGCTTATAAAGTTATAAAAGACTTTTATAATCTTTATAAGCGTTTTAGCTTAGAAAGTATATTAATAAATCTTACTACTATAATTATCTTTAAGTACTATAATCTAAAGCTCTCTATTATAACTAGTAGAAAAGTTAAAAAGATTTTATAAGATTCTCTAATAAGGTCTTAGAGCTTTCTTATATAGTTACCTAAAGATATACTACTTTATATAAGTAATAGCGTAATACTTATACTTACTTTAGCTTATTCTTTTAATATATATATTACGCGTATTCTTAATAAGAGCTTAGAGCGCTTCTAGACCTAAGTAGCCTACTTTTATATACTAAAGCTTCTCTAAATTAGACTAAGAAAGACTTTTTTAGAATTATTATAAGCGCTAGTTATTAGTTATACTTATTATAGTTAAGTAAAACTTTAAAGAATTATATTTAATAAACGTAAGCTTATACTTTCTCTTAAGCTTTACTAGTATAAAGTTATTAGTAAGCGTTTTTATACAAAGTATTAAGTTTAACTCTAGATACTATAGTCTAGCTTTATTAAGAGCTACTTCTAAGATAATATTAATATAGAAACTTTTTATAAGCGCTACGCTTATTAGAATAAGATTCTCTATATATAGTTCTCTTTTTTTAGTTAAAGCGTTTCTAATTCTTTATATACTATATCTAAGTATCTAAAAGAAGAAGCTTTCTACTTCTATAGTGTAGAATTTATATACTTTTATAAAGGTCTTTAGCTTAAGTAGAAATATATTATTAATAAAATATACTACTACTCTATTATTTAGAATAGTACTTATAGAGAGTAGGTAGACGTTAAAGTCTATAGTAGAGTATATACTACTAATACTTAGCTAACTTATAATAAAAGTAAAGTTAATAAGTATTACTTAAATTAACTTTAGATAAATAGAGCTTAGGTCTTTAATTTATACTTACTATAGAGTATTCTATCTCTTCTTATTAAGAGCTCTCTATAAGCTAATATACTTTAAGTTTCTAAGCTTAGTAGTAATCTTAGCCTTAGCTTTATTAGAAAGCTTTAGAGATTTACTTATAAGCGCTATTTCTAAATACTTATATATAGTAGTAGACTACTTATAGTACTATTTATATAGGTAATTCTTTTTAGGCTTCTAGAATAAGTTATTATTATTAGAAGCTTATTATAGTACTTCTATAATAGTAAATATACTACCTCTACTAGTAGAGTAAGTAGTATACTTTTAGATTAGCGTAGTAAAAATCTTTAACACTTATTTAAGAGTAACCTAAGTTTTACTAATAGTAAGAGCTTTAATAAAGTTTTACTATATAAAGTACCTCTATTCTAAAGTAAGTCTAACACTAATTACTTTTAAATAGTTCTAGATAGTAAGCGTATTATTAACTTTAGTAAGTTTATACGTTTTAGCTTAGGCTAGAATATAAAAGTATTTCTATTATTAGTGCTTAGCGTTAACACGTTCTTATTACGCTTTTTAGAGATATACTCTATACTATAAGTATATAAAATTCTTAGTGTAGTTTTCTTTTAGAGAAAGCGTAAACTTAAAGTATTTAATAAGTACTTATAACGTAGCCTTTTTCTCTATAAAGATAGAAAGTATAGTAGAAGCTAGAAGCTTTAGACTAATAGTCTAATTAACCTAGTTCTAAAAATATCTAATATAAGCGCTCTTTAACTACTATTTTATTACTTATATTTTATACTTTATAATAGATAAGTTATACTTATTAGCGTAGAGCTTATTAACTAAAGCGTTCTATATAATTACTACTAGCTCTAAAGTAGTTAGAACGCTTATCTAGATAGAAGTAGCTATTTTAGTGTTAAAGTTAACGTTAGCTTAAATTTCTCTACTTAAAGTATAGAATTTAAACTAAGTAAACTACTTAGACTAATACGCTAAGTTAGTAAGTATAAAAGCTTCTATAGAGATTATTATAGAGTTACTTATTATAAGTAATAAAGTAGTACTTCTATAAAAGTGCAAAGATTAGTAATAGAATTAGTATTACTATACTCTATTAAACGCCTTATATCTTAAGTATATAAATATAGAACTATATTATCTTCTTAAAGCGCTAGGCTTATAACTATTACGTCTAGAAGTATAGAAATAAATAGAAAATAAATTATTATATTATAAGCTTACTTAGAAAGCTCTCTTAAGTAGTAAAGCTTCTAAGAGCTTATCTTAATCTATGCTAGTATAATTATATACTATACTTTTAAAAAGTATCTAGAGGTATATTCTATAATAATAATATAGCGTATAGCTATATTTCTTAAAATCTTATAGAAGAGCGCGTAATTATGTATAAAGAAGTTTAGAGCTTTCTTCTTCTATACGTAAAGCTCTTTTAGTATTATACTTTTAGAAATCTTAAGATTAATAAAAAACTAGGTAATTTGCTTAGATTATTTAGCGTACTTATACTTAAGTACCTAGAACACTCTAATAGGTAGTAGCTCTTCTTTTATACTTCTAATTATATAGTTAATAAACTTCTTAAGATTATTCTTAGATTTCTCTAGTAGAATCTAATTATTAGATTTAGAGTAGTAAGAGAGAGTATCTATAATAATATTCTTCTTTCTAAAGATGTAGATAATATTAAAGTTCTAAAGAAGAATAGTAAAGATCTACTAATTTATAACTAATTCTAGGTTATTAGTAAAAGAGTAATTAAGCTAGGTAATAAGTATTACTATATTAGTTTTAATAGTAAAGTATATACTATATAGATATATATAAAACTTTTTTAAAGCCTATAGCACTATCTTATATTCTAACTTAGTAGAATACTAAAAATATTCTTTTACTAACTAAAGTGTACTCTTAAATTAAATAGAGTAGCGTCTACTATTAGCTTATAGCTACTAAAGGTAAGCTTCTTCTTTATTCTAACTAGTGTTAGTTATAAAAAAGACCTTATACTTTAATATATCTAAGTAGTTAAAGCTTACTAGCGCTAGTACTAAGTATATAGCGTATTTAAGTATATATATTACTTAATTCTAATCTAAACTCTACTTATACTTTACATTTCTATAAAGAAGATAGAAGAGAGGCTTAGTAATAGTAGTAAATTCTTTTACCTAGATATAGTAGTAGATATATAGCCTAAAAAAAGAGTAAATATTATATATATTATAGTAAAGTAGCTAGTCTAAAAGCTTTTAGACCTTTTTACTATTAGAATAGTGTTTTTTAAAGCTAATCTTATAACTAATAACCTCTAAGCGTTTTATAAGAAAGTAGTACTTTTTACTAAAAACTATCTTTTCTACGCGCTTAACGTCTATAAGAATATAGTTAAGTTAGAGAATATATTTATAGATATAGTAATAAACACTAGATATAGCTATCTTACTACTATAGTCTATCTTAAAACCTCTATAAGTAATATTATTAATAAATACTATAGTGTTTAGCTAATAGTTTTTAAGAATCTTTATTATAACGCGCTAGAATACTATAACTAAGTTAGTTACTTTTATAACTATAGTATATAAATAAAAAAGACTAACTAGTATCTAAAAAGCTATTATATTGCAGCTTATAGTGTAAAGAGTAATCTAATTATAACTAGAATAGAGATCTATAAGAGAGTTAATAAGATATCTAGTAAAGCGTTTAGAGAACTTATCTACTATTAGTAGTAGATTTATATTATATATACTAATAGTATTAATCTTTTACGTATTAAAGATCTATTAAGCTTCTTTATTCTTTTTAGAAACTAGGTACTATAGATTATAATACTAACTATTATAGTATTTCTAAGTACTTTTATTAAGGTAAGTATTAGCTATATTAACTATAATCTACTTAAGCTTCTTAGAAATAGTAAAGCCTTACGCTTACTAAGCTTTATATTTAACTATATAGATCTTATATAGTAGGTATATATTAGAGTATATTCTACTAGATTTAGTAAATTTCTATAATAAAGCTACTTCTTTATTATAGAGTATCTAGATAAAGAGATCTTTTTCTTTTTATATAACTTGTAATCTAATATAAAAGTTAGATAGTCTTTTAGATATAAAGTAAGTTTCTTATAGAAATATAGTATATTATAGTTTAAATATATTATTATATAGTTCTAGGTCTAGTTTATAAATAGATAGATAAAGTTATTAACGCTAAATAGCTTATTTCTTCTAGTCTTTCTATCTAAACTCTATTAGCTTATCTACTTAAGAAATATTAATAGATTAAACCTTTTTATTTATAGTCTTATATAAAATAGTAACTTTTAGTTACTAATAAGCTCTACGCGCGTAATTAAGTATCTTTTTATAGTTAATCTTATATATAATAGTATACTTAGTAAGCTTCTATTTATACTAAATAATTAGCTTAGTATTCTTATCTATCTAAGGTACCTCTACGCTATTATTAAAGAGAGAGCGTATCTAACTTCTCTATATTTATTAGATACTTACTAGAAATAGTATATTATATTATCTAAAACTATACGTTAAATTATACTACGCTCTCTAGTATAGATACTAAACTATAGAAGAATCTTAAAGCAGCTCTAAAGAAAAGTTAGTTATAGTACTAACTTATACGTGCTCTATAGTATTATTATTTTTATTCTCTTACTTATAATCTATAGTAAAGAATAGATATATAGGCTTAGAGTCTAAGGTAATAAAGAAAACTAACTTAGTTTTATTTTTAGACTAAATATAATATTATACTCTACTAAATATATTATATTATATTTTAATATATAACACTATATACTATAGTTCTCTAAGTATAGCTAAGTATATAAGGTTTATAATAATATAGAAGGTAGTATAAATAACTATAGTACTAATACATATAGAGATATTAAATATAGTACTAATAAATAGC
>NW_026055855.1:0-8856 GCF_023758015.1 Alternaria viburni
TCTTACTATATAGTTACTATATTTACTTTTTAAGCTACTAGACTTTTACTTTATTTTATAAAGCTACTAAACTCTTACTTTATTTTATAAAGCTACTAAACTCTTACTTTATTTTATAAAGCTACTAAACTTTTACTTTATTCTATAAAGCTACTAGACTCTTACTCTATTTTATAAAGCTACTAGACTCTTATTTTATTTTATAAAGCTACTAGACTCTTACTTTATTTTGCAAAGCTACTAAACTCTTAATTTATTTTATAAAGCTACTAGACTCTTAATTTATTTTTTAACTTTAAAGCCTTTTCTTACTACTACTTAAGGCGCAATTGCTTTATGCGCTAAAGCTACTAAACTCTATACTTTTTAGATTTAGTTTATAGTTTGTATAAGCCTACGTATATCTATATAGTTTTCTATATAAAAAAGCGCACTTCTAAGCTATTTTCTGCTACCTTAACTCTAGAACGCGAAAATTAAGCTAAACGATGTTTCTACACTATATAAGAAGAGTAGTTAGAGTTTTTAGAATCTAGCTACCTACCTAACTAGACTAGTATTAGATAGGTAAGATTTATAGAGAGTAACTCTTTTAAGCTGTAGCGTAATTATTTTTATAAGGCAACTTAAATTAATATTTACGCTAGTAGATAATTAGGTCTAGAGCACTAAACTAGCTAGACGCGCCTAGAGAGCAACTCTTTTACGCTTTACTGCAGGCTAAATATTTTTATAAGGTAACTTAAATTAATATTTAGCTAGTAGATAAACGTTTTAGACACTAAACTAGCTAGAGGCGCCTAGAGAGTAACTCTTTTACGCTTTGCTATAGGCTAAATATTTTTATAAGGCAACTTAAATTAATATTTAGCTAGTAGATAGACTTTTTAGATAGTATTTAGAGTAAATAGGCTTTAGCCTAGAGATTAAGGCCGCGTTTTTGCTAGTATCTCTGCCTATTATTATTCTTATTTGTAGATTAGTAGCTATTAGGCTATACTAGTTACTTTAGTGTAGTAGATTGCCTCTTACTTTAGCTATACTTTCTACTCTTCTCCTCTACTTTAGCGTTATTTGCAGCGTAGTTTTAGAGGTAGGCACTACTTTTTAGTTTTATATTTGTATGCCTTATTACCTAGGTAGTAGTTAGAGACGTTAACTCTAGCTAGCGCGTTACCTAGAACTTAGTAACTATTAGAGGCTTGTAGAGGTAGGCTAAAGCCTATATTATAAAGCAGCGCTCTAGCGCTGTACCTATACTTACGCTTAACGCCTAAAGTTCTGCTTACTTCTATAAGTAGATACTATTTTTAGAGTCTATAGATTAATAGCTCTGCTAATAATTTTACTAGCTCTTTAGAGACTATTCTACTGCCTATCTACGCTTTATATATATAAGGCAGTATAGACTTTCTTCTCTTAAGGCGTGTATATAGTAGGCTTACTACTAGTAGTAACACTAGTTAGGCTTTGTAGTAGACTACGCCTTAGAAAACTTAGTAGAGGTAAATAAATAGGCTGCCTACTACGATTGCGCTCTAGGTACTTTTATAGTAGGTAGTTAGAGTTGTTTTAGTAACCTCTCTCTTTAGTATAGTCTACTCTTTTAGAAGTGCAGCCTTAGCGCTTTAGCGCTCTAGCGTACAATTATTACCTAGTTAATTCTACTAGTAGTTATATGCTTATCTTAAAGATTAAGCTATGCATGTCTAAGTATAAGTAATTATACTATAAAACTGCAAATAGCTTATTAAATTAGTTATTATTTATTTAATAATACCTTACTACTTAGATAACTATAGTAATTCTAGAGCTAATATATGCTAAAAATTCTAACTTTAGAAGAGATGTGTTTATTAGATAAAAAACTAATGCTCTTTAGAGCTTCTTAGTAATTTATAATAACTTTACGAATTGTATAGCCTTACGCTAGTAATAGTTTATTTAAATTTCTACTCTATTAACTTTTAATAGTAAGGTATTAGCTTACTATAGTTTTAATAGGTAATAAAGAATTAGAGTTTAATTCTAGAGAGGTAGCCTAAAAAACAGCTACTATATCTAAGAAAGGTAGTAGGCGCGTAAATTATCTAATTCTAATATAAGAAGGTAGTAACAATAAATACTAATACAGAGCTCTTTTAGGTCTTATAATTAGAATAAGTATAATTTAAATCTCTTAATAAGGAATAATTAGAGGGTAAGTCTAGTGCTAGTAGCTATAGTAATTCTAGCTCTAATAGCGTATATTAAAGTTATTATAGTTAAAAAGCTTATAGTTAAAACTTAGGCCTAGCTAGCAGGTCTACCTTACTGCGTGCACTTATCTAGCTAGGCCTTTCTTCTAAAGAACCTTATACTCTTTACTAGGCGTACTAGAGAATTAGAACTTTTACTTTAAAAAAATTAAAGTGTTTAAAGTAGGCCTTTACTTAAATACGTTAGTATAGAATAATAAAATAGAGCGTATGTTTCTATTTTGTTAGTTTCTAGAGACGCTGTAATAATTAATAGAAATAGTTAGAGGTATTAGTATTTAGTTGTTAGAGATAAAATTCTTAGATTTACTAAAGACTAACTACTACAAAAGCATTTGCTAAGAATGTTTTTATTAATTAGTAAACAAAAGTTAGAGAATTAAAGATAATTAAATACTATTATAGTCTTAACTATAAACTATACTAACTAGAGATTAGGCGATGTTCTTTTTCTAACTTGCTCGGCACCTTATAAGAAATTAAAGTTTTTAGGTTCTAGAGAGATTATAGTTGTAAGGCTAAAACTTAAAGAAATTAATAGAAGGTTACTACTAGGCGTAGAGCTTACAGCTTAATTTAACTTAATATAGAGAAACTTACTAGGTCTAGATAAAATAAGAATTAATAGATTAAAAGCTCTTTCTTAATTTTTTAGGTAGTAGTGTATAGCTATTTTTAGTTTATAGGGTAACTTGTCTACTTAATTATAATAATAAGTAAGACCTTACTCTACTAAATAGCTAGGCTAGCTTTAGCTAGTTGCTAGCTTCTTAGAGAGACTATTAACTTAAGTTAATAGAAGTTTAAGGTAATAATAGGTTAACCTATATAGGCCTGTAATAGTAAGCCTTAGTAAAGATAATTACTAGTCTAGCGTCTTAACCTTTCTAGAGAAGTCTCTAACTATTAGAAGAAGGTAAGCCTAGCTATAGGCTTATAACGTAGGTAATATTACTTAGTATAGAGAACGCTAGATCTGCTAGTGCGTATATAGATTAGCTAATTCTATAGTAAGCTAAAGTAATGTTTAGCTGTTGTAACGCGTAGAAAGAGATAGGCTAGCTTTAGCTAGCTTAAGGTACGTGCTACTCTCTTAGGTAACTAAGCTCTAATAATAAGGCCTAATAGGCTAAGGCGTTAGAGAATAGCCTATAGCTATTAGTATTATTCTAGTGTAGAATGTTTAATGCTATAATGCTCTTAGATATTCTAGGCTGCACGCGCGCTACACTAATAGAGCTAACAAGTTCTTTACCTTAACTAAAAGGTTTAGATAATCTTGTTAAACTCTATTATGCTAGAGATAAAGTATTATAATTATTACTTTTTAATAAGAAATGCCTAGTAAGCGCGTATTATTAGCATGCGTTAATTACGTCTCTAACTTTTGTATATACTGCCTATTGCTACTACTAATTAAATAGCTTAGTAAGGCGTTTAGACTAGCTTAGAGAGGTTAGTAATAACTACTCTAAGCTAGAAAGTTCTCTAAACTTAGTTATTTAGAGGAAGTAAAAGTTGTAACAAGGTCTCTATAGGTAAACCTATAGAAGGATTATTACACAATAACAAGGTAGGCTAAATATCTCTTACTAGGTACTACTTTACAGCGTGCGCAGTAGAGCTAGCTCTACTAAATTATTTACTTGTGTCTTTTGCGTACTTCTTATTTTCTAGGTAGACTTACCTACTCTTAGAACTAACTACAAACCTTTTGTAATAGTAATTAGCGTTAGTAATAATATAATTAATTATAACTTTTAATAATAGATCTCTTAGTTCTAGCATTAATAAAGAACGCAGTAAAATGCAATACGTAGTGTAAATTATAGAATTTAGTAAATTATTAAATCTTTAAACGCATATTGCGCTCTTTAGTATTCTAAAGAGTATGCCTATTTAAGCGTTATTTATACTCTTAAGCTTTGCTTAGTGTTAGGCGTCTTTTATCTCTAGTTTGCTAGAGACTTACCTTAAAGTTATTAGTAGCTAGTCTACTAGTTTTAGAGCGTAGCATAAGTTGCGCTCTTTACTAGCTAAGATTAGCGTCTAGTAAGCTTTTTTTTTAACCTTTAATCTTAGATTAGGTAGAGATACCTACTAAACTTAAGTATATTAATAAGCGGAGGCATAAGAAACTAACTAGAATTACCTTAGTAACAGCAAGTAAAGCAGCAACAGCTTAAATTTAAAATCTAGCTCTTTTAGAGTCTAAGTTATAATTTATAGAGGGCGCTTTAGCTTTAGTAGTAGTCTAAGTTTCTTAGAACAGAACGTTATAGAGGGTAAGAATTCTATACGTAGTTACTAGCTATTACTGTGTAAAGCCCTTTTAATAAGTTAAGTTGTTTAGAAATATAGCTCTAAATAGAAGGTACATTTCTTCTAAAGCTAAATATTAGCTAGAGACTAATAGCGTATAAGTAGAGTAATTAAAAGATAAAAAGTACTTTAGAAAAAGAGTTAAATAGCACGTAAAATTATTAAAAGGGAAGTGCTTATAGCTAGACTTACTTATAGTTACTTATCTAGGCTTTTACCTAGTGCACTCTTCTATAAGTAGGCTAGCATTAGTTTAGGTAGTAGAATAAAGGTCTCTATTACGTACCTCTCTTTAGAGAAGCCTTATAGAGGAGACAACATACTACTAGCCTAGACTAAGGTCTACGCATCTACTAGAATGCTAGCGTAATAGCTATAAGCAGCCTATCTTAAAATATAGACTAAGAAGTCTAATATCTATATAAGTGTTTAGGTGTTAAGCCTAAGCGTGTAATAAAAGTAAATAGAGGTAGAAACCTATAAGAGTGCACTATTAACTAATTCTAATGTCTTTAGAAGAATTTAAGTAAGAGTATAGCTATTAGAATCTAAAAGATAGTAAACTATGCTTAAATAGAGTAAAGCTAGAGAAAACTCTAGTAGAGGCTTGTAGTAGTTCTAACGTGCAAATTAATTATTAAATTTAGGTATAGAGGCAAAAGACTAATTAAACTATCTAGTAGCTAGTTTCTACTAAAGTTTCTCTTAGAATAGTAGTAACGTATTTAGTTTTATAAGGTAAAGCGAATAATTAGAGGCCTAGAGGCTAAAATAGCCTTTACCTATTCTTAAACTTTAAATATATAAGAAGTTCTTATTACTTAATTAAACGTAGATAGTTAAATAAAACGTTATTAGTAGGCTATTTTTAGTAAGTAGAACTAGCGATACAGAATAAACTAAACAGAGGGTTAAAGTGCTAGAATACACGCTTATTAGACACTATAAAAGGTATTAGTTTATCTAGACAGTAGAATAGTAGCTATAGAAGTTAGAATCTGCTAAGAAATATATAATAACTTACCTACTAAATAAACTAGCTCTAAAAATAGATAGCGCTTAAGTGTGTTACTTATACCCCTCTACTAGAGCAGAATTTACGCTCTAGTAAGTAGGTAGGCGTAGAGGTCTATAATAAAGCTTTAGAGGTAACTCTAGGTTAAATAGCCTCTAGTGCAGATCTTAGTAGTAGTAGTAAATACTTAAATAAGAACTTTAAGAACTAAAGTAAAGAAAGGTTCTGTATAAATAGTAGTTAGACATAGGTTAATTAATTCTAAGAGATAGAGTAATTCTATTTTAATATTAGTGCTTACGCTACGCTCTTAAAAGAGAAACTAGTTAAAATTCTAGTATCTAGATATAGATTCTCTGTAGTAACGTAACTAAGAGCGGAGACCTTAGCAGAAGCTCTAAGAAAAGTTCTCTTTTCTTCTTAATAGTCTATTACTCTAAAATTAGTTTATCTAGAGCTAGAGTTTAATAGCTAGAAGAGCGCTGTACTTTTATAGTATTTAGTGCGCTTCTAATAAGCTTTAAAAATCTACTTAAAGAAATAGTTTTTATGCTAGGTTGTACTTATAACTATAGTAGGTCTCTAAGGTAAACAGCCTCTAGTTAATAGAATAATATAGATAAGAGAAGTTAGTAAAATAGATCTATAACTTTAGAAAAAGAATTAGCTCTAAGAGTTAGGTGCGTTAGGCCTTAGAGAGACGCCTTTAGCGTAGAAGAGCACTAACTATAAGATAGGCGCCTTTTAGCGCTAGAGTGCTAACACTCTTAGTAGGCTTTAGCTGTCTAGCGCACATTTAATAACTAACTTAGAACTAGTATAAATAAGAGAAATCTAACTATTTAATTAAAACATAGCATTATAATAGCTAGAAAATAGTATTAACGTAATGTAATTTCTGCCTAGTGCTCTAAATGTTAAAGTAAAGAGATTTAACTAAGCGCAGATAAATAGCAGAAGTAACTATAACTTAACCTTATAAGAGTTATAATAGAGACATAAAAGGCAAGCTCTAGTTAGCGCAGGCGCAGTAACGTGCTCTACGCTAGCAATATTCTTAAATTGTAGAAAGTTTCTAAAGCCTATGCTACTATAGCTAGCTAAAAGGCATAGTGCGCACTAGAGTAATAACCTAGAGGATAGTAATAACGCATAGAATAAGCTAGGCGCGAGCCTAGTGTAATAGATAATCTATAGCTAAGTGCTACAGGCGCTTATAGGCGTCTACGCATGTAGTTTAATAGCTAAATAGAAGTAGGTTACTAGAGCTATCTAGCAGCTTAAGATATAGTCTACTTCTTATAGAAAACTATAAGGTATAGAGCTAGAAATTCTAGTTTTTAGCCTCTGTGCTCTTAAGGTAGCTAAATACCTTATTATCTAATTAGTAACGCGCATAAATAGATTAATAAGATTTCTACTATCTCTATCTACTATCTAGCAAAACTATAGCTAAGAGAATAGGCTTAGCTAAATTAGTAGGGAAAGAAGACTCTATTAAGCTTAACTCTAATTTAACATTATAAAAAGATATAGAGAGTATAGAATAGGTAGAAGCTTTAGCGCTAGTAAAATACTACTACTTTTATTATTTTTTTACTTATTTAATAAAGTAGAGCTAGGTTTTACTACCTAACTTCTAGTTTAAAGGTTCTTTATAGGCTAATCTAGGTTAAAGACATTATTAGGTAGAGAGTTTAGCTAGAGTAGTACATTTATTAAACTATAACGTAGGTGTTCTAAGAGAGACTTATAGAGAATAGAAATCTCTAGTAGAGTAAAAGAGTAAAAGTTCTCTTAATTTTAATTTTTAGTATAAATACAAACTATAAAAGTGTAGCTTATTAATTCTTTAATTACTTAAAATATAAGTATAGAGGTACTAAAAAAGTTACTATAAGAATAACTAGCTTATAGTAGCTAAGCGTTTATAGCAACGTTGCTTTTTAATTCTTTAATATTAGCTCTTTCTATTATACTAAAGTAGAATTTAGTAAGTATTAGATTGTTTACCTACTAATAGAGAACGTAAGCTAGGTTTAGACTATTATAAGATAGGTTAGTTTTACTCTACTAATAACCTTACTCTAATAGTAATACTGCTTAGTACAAGAGAAACTGTAGTTTTAGATAATTAGTTTTTGCAGCTATCTAACTAGGCATTACTACGAAGCTACTATCTACTAGATTATAGCTAAACGCCTCTAAGTTAGAATCTATACTAGAATAGAGTAATTTCTACCTGCACTAGTTAGATACAAATAGGCCTTTAGCCTAGAACCTTACTAGGCTAGCGTTAGTAGTTCTATAGAAATTAGAGCTATTTACTAGCGTATTATAATTGTATAGTGCGTAGAATTAAATTCTTTATAGATAACTTAGTTATCTAGCTAGGTTATATAAGTAGTTAAGTAGCCTTATTATTATAAGCTATTAAGCGTAAGTCTACTACTAGCTTAGTTAAAATTAGAATAGATACCCTCTCTATTAGTTAAGAAGTAGGCTTAGCCTATAGTAACTAAAGAGGAGGCGCTACGCGCTGTTTAGGCGTAGTAAAAAATCTTATAATAGTAGGCGCATAGGCGCGTAGTGTTAAGATTTTTAGTAGAGGTAGCCTATACGCGCGCCTATAAAAATTAGTAAGGCTACGCTACTACGTCTAGTAGCTTTAGCGCACCTACCTAGTAAATAAAGGTAACGCTAGCTAGGCCTAGGTACCTAGCGAATATTTAGTGCTAGAACAAAAACGTTTAGTAAAGCTAAAATAATTCTAGAGTCTAGTAGCTTTAGCGAAATAGAAATAAATCTAAAGGCTAGTAGCTTTAGTAGAATTTTAAATTTTAGCTAAGGCAAAAAGGTCTAGAGTCTAGTAGCTTTAGCGAAATAAGAATAAATCTAAAGTGTAGTAGCTTTTGTAGAGTCTAGTAGCTTAAGCAAGATTTTAAATTATAGCTAAATAAATCTAAAGTCTAGTAGCTTTAGTAGAGTCTAGTAGCTTTAGCAGAGTCTAGTAGCTTTAGTAAAGTCTAGTAGCTTTAGCAGATTTCGAATTTTAGCTAAGTTAAATTCAAGAGTCTAGTAGCTTTAGCAGAGTCTAGTAGCTTTAGTAAAGTCTAGTAGCTTTAGCAAATCTTAAATTTCGGCTAAGTTAAATTTAAGAGTCTAGTAGCTTTAGCAGAGTCTAGTAGCTTTAGCAAAGTCTAGTAGCTTTAGCAGATTTCGAATTTCGGCTAAGTTAAATTTAAGAGACGAATAGCTTAA
>NW_026055856.1:0-8756 GCF_023758015.1 Alternaria viburni
TGCTAAAGCTACTAGACTCTTAAATTTAACTTAGCTAAAATTCGAAATCTGCTAAAGCTACTAGACTTTGCTAAAGCTACTAGACTCTGCTAAAGCTACTAGACTCTCGAATTTAACTTAGCCGAAATTCAAGATTTGCTAAAGCTACTAGACTTTGCTAAAGCTACTAGACTCTGCTAAAGCTACTAGACTCTTAAATTTAACTTAGCTGAAATTCGAAATCTACTAAAGCTACTAGACTCTACTAAAGCTACTAGACTCTACTAAAGCTACTAGACTCTGCTAAAGCTACTAGACTTTAGATTTATTTAGCTATAATTTAAAATCTTGCTTAAGCTACTAGACTCTGCGAAAGCTACTACACTTTAGATTTATTCTTATTTCGCTAAAGCTACTAGACTCTAGACCTTTTTACTTTAGCTAAAATTTAAAATTCTACTAAAGCTACTAGCCTTTAGATTTATTTCTATTTCGCTAAAGCTACTAGACTCTAGAATTATTTTAGCTTTGCTAGACGTTTTTGTTCTAGCGCTAAATATTCGCTAGACACCTAGGCCTAGCTAGCGTTACTCTTATTTACTAGGCAGGTGCGCTAAAGCTACTAGACGTAGCAGCGCAGCCTTACTAATTTTTATAAGCGCGCGTATAGGCTACCTCTACTAAAAACCTTAACACTACGCGCTTATGCGCCTACTATTATAAGATTTTTTACTACGCCTAAACAGCGCGTAGCGCCTTCTCTTTAGTTACTATAGGCTAGGCCTACTTCTTAACTAATAGAGAGAGTATCTATCTTAATTTTAACTAAGCTAGCGGCAGGCTTATGCTTAATAGCTTATAATAATAAGGCTACTTAACTACTTATATAACCTAGCTAGACAACTAAGTTATCTACAAAGAATTTAATTCTGCGCACTATACAATTGCAATACGCTAGTAAACAGCCCTAATTTCTATAGAACTACTAACACCGGCCTAGTAAGGTTCTAGGCTAAAGGCCTATTTGTATCTAACTAGTGCAGGTAGAAATTACTCTATTCTAGCATAGATTCTAACTTAGAAGCGTTTAGCTATAATCTAGTAGATAGTAGCTTTGCAGTAATACCTAGTTAGATAGCTACAAAAACTAATTATCTAAAACTATAGTTCCTCTTATACTAAGTAGTATTACTATTAGAGTAAGGTTATTAGTAGAGTAAAACTAACCTATCTTACAATAGTCTAAACCTAGCTTACATTCTCTATTAGTAGGTAAATAATCTAACGCTTACTAAATTCTGCTTTAGTATAATAGAAAGAGCTAATATTAAAGAATTAAAAAGTAACGTTACTATAAACGCTTAGCTGCTATAAGCTAGTTATCTCTATAGTAACTTTTTTAGCACCTCTATACTTATATTTTAAGTAATTAAAGAATTAATAGGCTATACTTTTATAGTTTGTATTTACACTAAAAATTAAAATTAAGAGAACTTTTACTCTTTTACTCTACTAGAGATTTCTATTCTCTATAAGTTTCTCTTAGAACACCTGCGTTATAGTTTAATAGATGTACTACTCTAGCTAAACTCTCTACCTAATAATATCTTTAACCTAGATTAGCCTACAAAGGACCTTTAAACTAGAAGTTAGATAGTAAAACCTAGCTCTGCTTTATTAAATAAGTAAAAAAATAATAAAAGTAGTAGTATTTTACTAGCACTAAAGCTTCTACCTATTCTATACTCTCTATATCTTTTTACAATATTAAATTAGAGTTAAGCTTAATAGAGTCTTCTTTCTCTACTAATTTAGCTAAGCCTATTCTCTTAGCTATAGTTTTGCTAGATAGTAGATAGAGATAGTAGAAATCTTATTAATCTATTTATACGCGTTACTAATTAGATAATAAGGTATTTAGCTACTTTAAGAGCATAAGAGCTAAAAACTAGAATTTCTAGCTCTATACCTTATAGTTTTCTATAAGAAGTAGACTATATCTTAAGCTGCTAGATAGCTCTAGCAACCTACTTCTATTTAGCTATTAAACTATATGCGTAGACGCCTATAGGCGCCTATAGCACTTAGCTATAGATTATCTATTGCACTAGGCTTGCGCCTAGCTTATTCTATGCGTTATTACTATTCTCTAGGTTATTACTCTAGTGCGCACTATGCCTTTTAGCTAGCTATAGTAGTATAGGCTTTAGAAACTTTCTATAATTTAAGAATATTGCTAGCGTAGAGCGCGTTACCGCGCCTGCGCTAACTAGAGCTTACCTTTTACGTCTCTATTATAACTCTTACAAGGTTAAGTTATAGTTACTTCTACTATTTACTTGCGCTTAGTTAAATCTCTTTGCTTTAATATTTAGAGCACTAGGCAGAAATTACATTACGTTAACACTATTTTCTAGCTATTATAATGCTATGTTTTAATTAGACAGTTAGATTTCTCTTATCTATACTAGTTCTAAGTTAGTTATTAAACGTGCGCTAGATAGCTAAAGCCTACTAAGAGTGTTAGCACTCTAGCGCTAAAAGGCGCTTACCTTATAGTTAGTGCTCTTCTACGCTAGAGGCGTCTCTCTAAGGCCTAACGCACCTAACTTTTAGAGCTAATTCTTTTTCTAAAGTTATAGATCTATTTTACTAACTTCTCTTATCTACATTATTCTATTAACTAGAGGCTATTTACCTTAGAGACCTACTATAGTTATAAGTACAACCTAGCATAAAAACTATTTCTTTAAGTAGATTTTTAAAGCTTATTAGAAGCGTACTAAACGCTGTAAAAGTGCAGCGCTCTTCTAGCTATTAAACTCTAGCTCTAAACAAACTAATTTTAGGGTAATAGACTATTAAAAAGAAAAGAGAACTCTTCTTAGAGCTTCTACTAAGGTCTTTGCTCTTAGTTACGTTGCTATAGAGAATCTATATCTAGATACTAGAATTTTAACTAGTTTCTCTTTTAAGGGCGCAGCGCAAGCGCTAATATTAAAATAGAATTACTCTATCTCTTAGAATTAATTAACCTATATCTAACTACTATTTATATAGAACCTTTCTCTACTTTAGTTCTTAAAGTTCTTATTTAAGTATTTACTACTACTACTAAGATCTGCACTAGAAGCTGTTTAACCTAAGGTTACCTCTAAGGCTTCGTTATAGACCTCTACGCCTACCTACTTACTAGAGCGTAAATTCTACTCTAGTAGAGAGGTATAAGTAACACGCTTAAGCGCTATCTATTTTTAGAGCTAGTTTATTTAGCAAGTAAGTTATTACATATTTCTTAGCAGATTCTAACTTCTATAGCTACTATTCTACTATCTAGATAAACTAATACCTTTTGTAGTGTCTAATAAGCGTGTATTCTAGCACTTTAACTCTTTGTTTAGTTTATTCTGCATTGCTAGTTCTGCTTACTAAAAATAGTCTACTAATAACGTTTTATTTAACTATCTACGTTTAATTAAGTAATAAGAACTTCTTATATATTTAAAGTTTAAGAATAGGTAAAGGCTATTTTAGCCTCTAGGCCTCTAATTATTCGCTTTACCTTATAAAACTAAATACGTTACTACTATTCTAAGAGAAACTTTAGCAGAAACTAGCTACTAGATAGTTTAATTAGTTTTTTGCCTCTATACCTAAATTTAATAATTAATTTGCACGTTAGAACTACTGCGAGCCTCTACTAGAGTTTTCTCTAGCTTTACTCTATTTAAGTATAGTTTACTATCTTTTAGGTTCTAATAGCTATGCTCTTACTTAAATTCTTCTAAAGACATTAGAATTAGTTAATAGTGCACCTTTGCAGGTTTCTACCTCTGTTTACTTTTATTACGCGCTTAGGCTTAACACCTAAACACTTATATAGATGTTAGACTTCTTAGTTTATGTTTTAAGATAGGCTACTTACAGCTATTACGCTAGTATTCTAGTAGATGCGTAAACCTTAGTCTAGGCTAGTAGTATATTATCTTCTCTATAAGGCCTCTCTAAAGAGAGGTACGTAATAGAGACTTTTATTCTACTACCTAAACTAATGCTAGCTTACCTATAGAAGAGTACACTAAGTAAAAGTCTAGATAAGTAACTATAAGTAAGTCTAGCTATAAGCGCTTCCCTTTTAATAATTTTACGTGCTGTTTAACTCTCTTTCTAAAGTACTTTTTATCTTTTAATTACTCTACTTATACGCTATTAGTCTCTAGCTAATATTTAGCTTTAGAAGAAATATACCTTCTATTTAGAGCTATATTTCTAAACAACTTAACTTATTAAAGAGGCTTTACATAGTAATAGCTAGCGACTACGTATAGAATTCTTACTCTCTATAATATTCTATTCTAAGAAACTTAGACTACTACTAAAGCTAAAGCGCTCTCTATAAATTATAACTTAGACTCTAAAAGAGCTAGATTTTAAATTTAAGCTATTGCTGCTTTACTCGCTGTTACTAAGGTAATTCTAGTTAGTTTCTTATACCTCTGCTTATTAATATACTTAAGTTTAGTAGGTATCTCTACCTAATCTAAGGTTAAAAGTTAAAAAAAAAGCTTACTAGACGCTAACCTTAGCTAGCAAAGAGCGCAACTTATACTGCGCTCTAAAACTAGTAAGCTAGCTACTAATAACTTTAAGGTAAGTCTCTAGTAAACTAGAGACAAAAAACGCCTAACACTAAGCAAAGCTTAAGAGTATAAATAACGCTTAAATAGGTATACTCTTTAGAATACTAAAGAGCGTAATGTACGTTTAAAGATTTAATAATTTACTAAATTCTATAATTTACACTACGTATTGCATTTCGCTACGTTCTTTATTAATACTAGAACTAAGAGATCTATTATTAAAAGTTATAATTAATTACGTTATTACTAACACTAATTACTATTATAAAAGGTTTATAGTTAGTTCTAAGAGCAGGCGAGCCTACCTAGAAAACAAGAAGTACGTAAAAGACATAGGTAAATAATTTAGTAGAGCTAGCTCTACTACGCACGCTATAAAGTAGTGCCTAGTAGAGGGTGTCTAGCCTACTTTATTATTATATAATAATTTCTCTACAGGTTTACCTATAAAGACCTTATTACAACTTTTACTTCCTCTAAATAACTAAGTTTAGAGAACTTTCTAGCTTAGAGTAGTTATTACTAATCTCTCTAAGCTAGTCTAAACGCCTTACTAAGCTATTTAATTAGTAGTAGTAATAGGTAGTGTGTATAAAGGTTAGAAACGTAATTAACGCATACTAATAATACACGCTTACTAGGCATTTCTTATTAAAAAGTAATAATTATAATGCTTTATCTCTAGTACAACAGAGTTTAATAAGATTACCTAGACCTTTTAGTTAAGATAAAGAACTTATTAGCTCTATTAGTGTAGCGCGCGTGCAGCCTAGAACATCTAAGAGTATTATAGCATTAAATATTCTACACTAGAATAATACTAATAGCTGCAGGCTATTCTCTAATACCTTAGCCTATTAGGCCTTATTATTAGAGCTTAGTTACCTAAGAGAGTAGCACGTACCTTAAGCTAGCTAAAGCTAGCCTATCTCTTTCTGCGCGTTATAATAGCTAAACGTTACTTTAGCTTGCTATAGAATTAGCTAATCTACACACGCACTAGCAGATCTAGCGTCCTCTATACTAGGTAATATTACCTGCGTTATAAGCCTATAGCTAGGCTTACTTTTCTCTAATAGTTAGAGACTTCTCTAGAAAGGTTAAGACGCTAGACTAGTAATTATCTTTACTAAGGCTTACTATTACAGGCCTATATAGATTAACCTATTATTACCTTAAACTTCTATTAACTTAAGTTAATAGTCTCTCTAAGAAGCTAGCAACTAGCTAAAGCTAGCCTAGCTATTTAGCAGAGTAAGGTCTTACTTATTATTATAATTAAGTAGACAAGTTACTCTACAAACTAAGAATAGCTATACACTACTACCTAAAAAATTAAGAAAGAGCTCTTAATCTATTAATTCTTATTTTATCTAGACTTAGTAAGTTTCTCTATATTAAGTTAAATTAAGCTGTAGGCTCTACGCCTAGTAGTAACCTTCTGTTAATTTCTTTAAGTTTTAGCCTTGCAACTATAATTTCTCTAGAACCTAAAAACTTTAATTTCTTGTAAGGTGCTAAGCAAGTTAGAAAAAGAATATTACCTAATCTCTAGTTAGTATAGTTTATAGTTAAGACTATAATAGTATCTAATTATCTTTAATTCTCTAACTTTCGTTTACTAATTAATAAAAACATTCTTAGCAAATGCTTTCGTAGTAGTTAGTCTTTAGTAAATCTAAGAATTTTACCTCTAACAACTAAATACTAATACCTCTAACTATTTCTATTAATTATTACAGCGTCTCTAGAAACTAATAAAATAGAAACGCACGCTCTATTTTATTATTTTATACTAACGTATTTAAGTAAAGGCCTACTTTAAACACTCTAATTTTTTTAAAGTAAAAGTTCTAATTCTCTAGTACGCCTAGTAAAGAGTATAAGGTTCTTTAGAAAGAAGGCCTAGCTAAATAAGTGCACGCAGTAAGGCAGACCTGCTAGCTAGGCCTAAGTTTTAACTACAAGCTTTTTAACTGCAATAACTTTAATATACGCTATTAGAGCTAGAATTACTATAGCTACTAGCACTAGACTTGCCCTCTAATTATTTCTTGTTAAGAGATTTAAATTATACTTATTCTAATTACAAGACCTAAAAGAGCCTTATATTAGTATTTATTATTACTACCTCTCTATATTAGAATTAGGTAATTTACGCGCCTGCTGTCTTTCTTAGATATAGTAGCTATTTCTTAGGCTACCTCTCTAGAATTAAACTCTAATTCTCTATTACCTATTAAAACTATAGTAAGCTAATACCTTACTATTAAAAGTTAATAGAGCAGAAATTTAAATAAACTGTTGCTAGCGCAAGACTATACAATCTATAAAGTTATTATAAATTACTAAGAAGCTCTAAAAAGTATTAGTTTTTTATCTAATAAACACATCTCTTCTAAAGTTAGAATTTTTAGCATGTATTAGCTCTAGAATTACTATAGTTATCTAAGTAGTAAGGTATTATTAAATAAATAATAACTAATTTAATAAGCTATTCGTAGTTTTATAGTATAATTACTTATACTTAGATATACATAGCTTAATCTTTAAGATAAGCATATAACTACTAGCAGAATTAACTAGGTAATAATTATACGCTAGAGCGCTAAAGCGCTAAGACTACACCTCTAAAAGAGTAGACTATACTAAAGAGGAAGGTTACTAAAACAACTCTAACTACCTACTATAAAAGCACCTAGAGCGCAATTATAGTAGGCAGCCTATTTATTTACCTCTACTAAGTTTTCTAAGGCGTAGTCTACTGCGAAGCCTAACTAGTGTTACTACTAGTAGTAAGCCTACTATATGCACGCCTTAAGAGGAGAAAGCCTACGCTGTCTTACATATATAAAGCGTAGATAGGTAGTAGAATAGTCTCTAAAGAGCTAGTAAAATTATTAGTAGAGCTATTAATCTATAAACTCTAAAAATAGTGCCTACTTATAGAAGTAAGTAGAACTTTAAGCGTTAAGCGTAAGTATAGGTATAGCGCTAGAGCGCTACTTTGTAATATAGGCCTTAGCCTACCTCTATAAGCCTCTAATAGTTGCTAAGTTCTAGGTAACGCGCTAGCTAGAGTTAACGTCTCTAACTACTACCTAGGTAATAAGGTATACAAATATAAAACTAAAAAGTAGTATCTACCTCTAAAACTACGCTATAAACAACGCTAAAGCAAAGAAGAAGAGTAGAAAGTATAGCTAAAGTAAGAGGTAATCTACTACACTAAAGTAACTAGTATAGCCTAATAGCTACTAATCTATAAATAAGAATAATAATAAACAGAGGCACTAGCAAAAACGCAGCCTTAATCTCTAGGCTAAAGCCTGTTTACTCTAAATACTACCTAAAAAGTCTATCTACTAGCTAAATATTAATTTAAGTTGCCTTATAAAAATATTTAGCCTATAGTAAAGTATAAAAGAGTTACCCTCTAGGCGCCTTTAGCTAGTTTAGTGCCTAAAACGTCTATCTACTAGCTAAATATTAATTTAAGTTGCCTTATAAAAATATTTAGCCTATAGCAAAGTATAAAAAAGTTACCCTCTAGGCGCGTCTAGCTAGTTTAGTGCTCTAGACCTAATTACCTACTAGCGTAAATATTAATTTAAGTTGCCTTATAAAAATAATTGCGCTATAGCTTAAAAGAGTTGCCCCCTATAAACCTTACCTATCTAATACTAGTCTAGTTAGGTAGGTAGCTAGGTTCTAAGGACTCTAACTACTCTCTTTATATAGTGTAGAAACATTATTTAGCTTAATTTTTATATTCTAGAGTTAAGGTAGTAGAAAATAGCTTAGAGGTGCGCTTTTTTGTATAGAAAACTATATAGACATACACAAGCTTATACAAACTATAAACTAAATTTAAAAAGTATAGAGTCTAGTAGCTTTAGCGCATAAAGTAATTGCGCCTTAGGTAGTAGTAAGAAAAGGCTTTAAAGTTAAAAAATAAATTAAGAGTCTAGTAGCTTTGTAAAATAAATTAAGAGTCTAGTAGCTTTACAAAATAAAGTAAGAGTCTAGTAGCTTTGCAAAATAAAATAAGAGTCTAGTAGCTTTATAAAATAGAGTAAGAGTCTAGTAGCTTTATAGAATAAAGTAAAAGTCTAGTAGCTTTATAAAATAAAGTAA
>NW_026055857.1:0-8603 GCF_023758015.1 Alternaria viburni
CTGCTAAAGCTACTAGACTCTACTAAAGCTACTAGACTCTGCTAAAGCTACTAGACTCTGCTAAAGCTACTAGACTCTAGATTTATTTAGCTACAATTTAAAATCTTGCTTAAGCTACTAGACTCTGCAAAAGCTACTACACTTTAGATTTATTTTTATTTCGCTAAAGCTACTAGACTCTAGACCTTTTTACTTTAGCTAAAATTTAAAATCCTACTAAAGCTACTAGACTCTAGACCTTTTTACCTTAGCTAAAATTTAAAATTCTACTAAAGCTACTAGCCTTTAGATTTATTTCTATTTCGCTAAAGCTACTAGACTCTAGAATTATTTTAGCTTTACTAGACGTTTTTGTTCTAGCGCTAAATATTTGCTAGGCACCTAGGCCTAGCTAGCGTTACTTTTATTTGCTAGGCAGGTGCGCTAAAGCTACTAGACGTAGTAGCGTAGTCTTGCTAATTTTTATAAGCACGCGCATAGGCTACTTCTACTAAAAACCTTAACACTACGCGCCTATACGCCTACTATTATAAGATTTTTTACTACGCCTAAATAGCGCGTAGCGCCTTCTCTTTAGTTACTATAGGCTAGGCCTGCTTCTTAACTAATAGAGAGAGTATCTATTCTAATTTTAACTAAGCTAGCGGTAGGCTTACGCTTAATAGCTTATAATAATAAGGCTACTTAACTACTTATATAACCTAGCTAGATAACTAAGTTATCTATAAAGAATTTAATTCTACGCACTATATAATTATAATACGCTAGCAAATAGCTCTAATTTCTATAGAACTACTAACACTAGCCTAGTAAGGTTCTAGGCTAAAAGCCTATTTGTATCTAACTAGTGTAGGTAGAAATTACTCTATTCTAGCATAGATTCTAACTTAGAGGCGTTTAGCTATAATCTAGTAGATAGTAGCTTTATAGCAATGCCTAGTTAGATAGCTACAAAAACTAATTATCTAAAACTGTAGTTTCTCTTGTACTAAGCAGTATTACTATTAGAGCAAGGTTATTAGTAGAGTAAAACTAATCTATCTTACAATAGTCTAAACCTAGCTTACGTTCTCTATTAGTAGGTAAATAATCTAACGCTTACTAAATTCTGCTTTAGTATAATAGAAAGAGCTAATATTAAAGAATTAAAAAGTAATATTGCTATAAACGCTTAGCTACTATAAGCTAGTTATCTCTATAGTAACTTTTTTAGCACCTCTATGCTTATATTTTAAGTAATTAAAGAATTAATAGACTACACTTTTATAGTTTATATTTACACTAAAAATTAAAATTAAGAGAACTTTTACTCTTTTACTCTACTAGAGATTTCTATTCTCTATAAGTCCCTCTTAGAACACCTGCGTTATAGTTTAATAGATATACTACTCTAGCTAAACTCTCTACCTAATAATATCTTTAACCTAGATTAGCCTATAAAGAACCTTTAAACTAGAAGTTAGGTAGTAAAACCTAGCTCTGCTTTATTAAATAAGTAAAAAAATAATAAAGGTAGTAGTATTTTACTAGCGCTAAAGCTTCTATCTATTCTATACTCTCTATATCTTTTTATAATGTTAAATTAGAGTTAAGCTTAATAAGGTTTTCTTTCTCTACTAATTTAGCTAAGCCTATTCTCTTAGCTATAGTTTTGCTAGATAGTAGATAGAGATAGTAGAAATCTTATTAATCTATTTATGCGCGTTACTAATTAGATAATAAAGCATTTAGCTACCTTAAGAGCATAGAGGCTAAAAACTAGAATTTCTAGCTCTATACCTTATAGTTTTCTATAAGAAGTAGACTATATCTTAAGCTACTAGATAGCTCTAGTAACCTACTTCTATTTAGCTGTTAAACTACATGCGTAGACGCCTATAGGCGCCTATAGCACTTAGCTATAGATTATCTATTACACTAGGCTCGCGTCTAGCTTATTCTATACGTTATTACTATTCTCTAGATTATTACTCTAGTGCGCACTATGCCTTTTAGCTAGCTATAGTAGTATAGGCTTTAGAAACTTCTTGTAATTTAAGAATATTGCTAGCGCAGAGCGCGTTACCGCGCCTACGCTAACTAGAGCTTACCTTTTACGTCTCTATTATAACTCTTATAAGATTAAGTTATAGTTACTTCTGCTGTTTACCTACGCTTAGTTAAATCTCTTTGCTTTAATATTTAGAGCACTAGACAGAAATTACATTACGTTAATACTATTTTCTAGCTATTGCAATGCTATATTTTAATTAAATAGTTAGATTTCTCTTATCTATACTAGTTCTAAGTTAGTTATTAAACGTGCGCTAGACAGCTAAAGCCTGCTAAGAGTGTTAGCACTCTAGCGCTAAAAGGCGCCTACCTTATAGTTAGTGCTCTTCTACGCTAGAGGCGTCTCTCTAAGGCCTAACGTACCTAACTCTTAGAGCTAATTCTTTTTCTAAAGTTATAGATCTATTTTACTAACTTCTCTTATCTATATTATTCTATTAACTAGAGGCTATTTACCTTAGAGACCTACTATAGTTATAAGTATAACCTAGCATAAAAACTATTTCTTTAAGTAGATTTTTAAAGCTTATTAGAAGCGCACTAAATGCTGTAAAAGTGTAGCGCTCTTCTAGCTATTAAACTCTAGCTCTAGATAAACTAATTTTAGAGTAATAGACTATTAAGAAGAAAAGAGAACTCTTCTTAGAGCTTCTACTAAGGTCTCTACTCTTAGTTGCGTTGCTGCAGAGAATCTATATCTAGATACTAGAATTTTAACTAGTTTCTCTTTTAAGGGCGCAGCGTAAGCACTAATATTAAAATAGAATTACTCTATCTCTTAGAATTAATTAACCTATGTCTAACTACTATTTATATAGAACCTTTTTCTACTTTAGTTCTTAAAGTTCTTATTTAAGTATTTACTACTACTACTAAGATCTGCACTAGAGGCTGTTTAACCTAGAGTTACCTCTAAGGCTTTATTATAGACCTCTACGCCTACCTACTTACTAGAGCGTAAATTCTACTCTAGTAGAGAGGTATAAGTAACACGCTTAAGCGCTATCTATTTTTAGGGCTAGTTTATTTAGTAGGTAAGTTGTTATATATTTCTTAGTAGATTCTAACTTCTATAGCTACTATTCTACTATCTAGATAAACTAACACCTTTTATAGTATCTAATAAGCGTGTATTCTAGCACTTTAACCCTCTATTTAGTTTATTCTACATTACTAGTTCTGCTTACTAAAAATAGCCTACTAATAACGTTTTATTTAACTGTCTACGTTTAATTAAGTAATAAGAACTTCTTATATATTTAAAGTTTAAGAATAGGTAAAGGCTATTTTAGCCTCTAGGCTTCTAATTATTTGCTTTACCTTATAAAACTAAATACGTTACTACTATTCTAAGAGAAACTTTAGCAGAAACTAGCTACTAGATAGTTTAATTAGTCTTTTACCTCTATACCTAAATTTAATAATTAATTTGCACGTTAGAACTGCTGCAAGCCTCTACTAGAGTTTTCTCTAGCTTTACTCTATTTAAGCATAGTTTACTATCTTTTAGGTTCTAATAGCTATGCTCTTACTTAAATTCTTCTAAAGATATTAGAATTAGTTAATAGTACACTCTTGCAGGTTTCTACCTCTATTTACTTTTATTACGCGCTTAGGCTTAACACCTAAATACTTATATAGATATTAGACTTCTTAGTCTATATTTTAAGATAGGCTACTTATAGCTATTACGCTAGCATTCTAGTAGATGCGCAGACCTTAGTCTAGGCTAGTAGTATATTGTCTCCTCTATAAGGCCTCTCTAAAAAGAGGTACGTAATAGAGACCTTTATTCTACTATCTAAACTAATACTAGCCTACCTATAAAAGAGTGCACTAGGTAAAAGCCTAAATAAGTAACTATAAGTAAGTCTAGCTATAAGCGCTTCTCTTTTAATAATTTTACGTGCTGTTTAACTCTCTTTCTAAAGTACTTTTTATCTTTTAATTACTCTACTTATGCGCTATTAGTCTCTAGCTAATATTTAGCTTTAGAAGAAATGTACCTTCTATTTAGAGCTGCATTTCTAAATAACTTAACTTATTAAAGAGGCTTTATATAGTAATAGCTAGTAACTATATATAGAATTCTTACTCTCTATAATATTCTATTCTAAGAAACTTAGACTACTACTAAAGCTAAAGCGCTCTCTACAAATTATAACTTAGACTCTAAAAGAGCTAGATTTTAAATTTAAGCTATTGCTACTTTACTCGCTGTTACTAGAGTAATTCTAGTTAGTTTCTTATACCTCTACTTATTAATATGCTTAAGTTTAGTAGGTATCTCTACCTAATCTAAGGTTAAAGGTTAAAAAAAAGGCTTACTAGACGCTAACCTTAGCTAGCAAAGAGCGCAACTTATACTGCGCTCTAAAACTAGTAGGCTAGCTACTAATAACTTTAAGGTAAGTCTCTAGTAAACTAGAGACAAAAGACGCCTAACACTAAGTAAAGCTTAAGAGTACAAATAACGCTTAAATAAGTATGCTCTTTAGAATACTAAAAAGCGTAATATACGTTTAAAGATTTAATAATTTACTAAATTCTGTAATTTATACTACGTATTGCATTTTACTGCGTTCTTTATTAATACTAGAACTAAGAGATCTATTATTAAAAGTTATAATTAATTACATTGTTACTAACACTAATTACTATTATAAAAGGTTTATAGTTAGTTCTAAGAGCAGGCAAGCCTACCTAGAAAATAAAAAGTATATAAAAGACATAGGTAAATAATTTAGTAGAGCTAGCTCTACTACACACGCTATAAAGTAGTGCCTAGTAGAGAGTGTCTAGCCTATCTTATTATTATGTAATAATCTCTCTATAGGTTTACCTATAGAGACCTTATTACAACTTTTACTTTCTCTAAATAACTAAGTTTAGAGAACTTTTTAGCTTAGAGTAGTTATTACTAACCTCTCTAAGCTAGTCTAAACGCCTTACTAAGCTATTTAATTAGTAGTAGTAATAGGTAGTGTATATAAAGGTTAGAGACGTAATTAACGCATGCTAATAATACGCGCTTACTAGGCATTTCTTATTAAAAAGTAATAATTGCAATGCTTTATTTCTAGCACAACAGAGTTTAATAAGATTATCTAAACCTTTTAGTTAAGGTAAAGAACTTATTAGCTCTATTAGTGTAGCGCGCGTGTAGCCTAGAATATCTAAGAGTATTATAGTATTAAATATTCTGCACTAGAATAATACTAATAGCTGCAGGCTGTCCTCTAACGCCTTAGCCTATTAGGCCTTATTATTAGAGCTTAGTTATCTAAAAGAGTAGCACGTACCTTAAGCTAGCTAAAGCTAGCCTATCTCTTTCTGCGTGTTATAATAGCTAAACGTTACTTTAGCTTACTATAGAATTAGCTAATCTATATACGCACTAGTAGATCTAGCGTTCTTTATACTAGGTAATATTACCTACGTTATAAGCCTATAGCTAGGCTTACTTTTCTCTAATAGTTAAGGACTTCTCTAGAAAGGTTAAGACGCTAGACTAGTAATTATCTTTACTAAGGCTTACTATTATAGGCCTATATAGGTTAACCTGTTATTACCTTAAACTTCTATTAACTTAAGTTAATAGTCTCTCTAAGAAGCTAGTAACTAGCTAAAGCTAGCCTAGCTATTTAGTAGAGTAAGGTCTTACTTATTATTATAATTAAGTAGACAAGTTACCCTATAAACTAAGAATAGCTATACACTACTACCTAAAAAATTAAGAAAGAGCTCTTAATCTATTAATTCTTATTTTATCTAAACCTAGTAAGTTTCTCTATATTAAGTTAAATTAAGCTGTAGGCTCTACGCCTAGTAGTAACCTTTTATTAATTTCTTTAAGTTTTAGCCTTGCAACTATAATCTCTCTAGAATCTAAAAACTTTAATTTCTTGTAAGGTGCTAAGCAAGTTAGAAAAAGAACATTACCTAATCTCTAGTTAGTATAGTTTATAGTTAAGACTATAATAGTATCTAATTGTCTTTAATCTCTTAACTTTCGTTTACTAATTAATAAAAATATTCTTAGCAAATACTTTCGTAGTAGTTAGTCTTTAGTAAATCTAAGAATTTTACCTCTAACAACTAAATACTAATACCTCTAACTATTTCTATTAATTATTGCAGCGTCTCTAGAAACTAATAAAATAGAAACGCACGCTCTATTTTATTATTTTATACTAACGTATTTAAGTAAAGGCCTGCTTTAAACACTCTAATTTTTTTAAAGTAAAAGTTCTAATTCTCTAGCACGCCTAGTAAAGAGCATAAGGTTCTTTAGAAGAAAGGCCTAGCTAAATAAGTGCACGTAGTAAGGCAGACCTACTAGCTAGGCCTAAGTTTTAACTATAAGCTTTTTAACTATAATAACTTTAATATACGCTATTAGAGCTAGAATTACTATAGCTACTAGCACTAGACTTACCCTCTAATTGTTTCTTATTAAGAGATTTAAATTATACTTATTCTAATTACAAGACCTAAAAGAGCTCTATATTAGTATTTATTATTACTACCTTTCTATGTTAGAATTAGGTAATTTACGCGCCTACTACCTTTCTTAGATATAGTAGCTGTTTCTTAGGCTGCCTCTCTAGAATTAAACTCTAATTCTCTATTACCTATTAAAACTATAGTAAGCTAATACCTTACTATTAAAAGTTAATAGAGTAGAAATTTAAATAAACTATTACTAGCGTAAGGCTATATAATCTATAAAGTTATTATAAATTACTAAGAAGCTCTAAAGGGCATTAGTTTTTTATCTAATAAACACATCTCTTCTAAAGTTAGAATTTTTAGCATATATTAGCTCTAGAATTACTATAGTTATCTAAGTAGTAAGGTATTATTAAATAAATAATAACTAATTTAATAAGCTATTTATAGTTTTATAGTATAATTACTTATACTTAGATATGTATAGCTTAATCTTTAAGACAAGCATATAACTACTAGCAGAATTAACTAGGTAATAATTATACGCTAGAGCGCTAAAGCGCTAAGACTATACCTCTAAAAGAGTAGACTATACTAAAGAGAGAGGTTGCTAAAACAACTCTAACTACCTACTACAAAAGTACCTAGAGCGTAATTACAGCAGGTAGCCTATTTATTTACTTCTACTAAGTTCTCTAAGGCGTAGTCTACTGTAAAGCCTAACTAGCGTTACTACTAGTAGTAAGCCTACTATATGCACGCCTTAAGAGAAGAAAGCCTACGCTACTTTACACATATAAAGCGTAGATAGGTAGTAGAATAGTCTCTAAAAAGCTAGTAAAATTATTAGTAGAGCTATTAATCTATAGACTTTAAAAATAGTGCTTACTTATAGAAGTAAGCAGAACTTTAGGCGTTAAGCGTAAGTATAGGTGCAGCGCTAGAGCGCTGCTTTATAATATAGGCCTTAGCTTACTTCTATAAGCCTCTAATAGTTGCTAAGTTCTAGGTAACGCGCTAGCTAGAGTTAACGTCTCTAACTACTATCTAGGTAATAAGGCATGCAAATATAAAACTAAAAAGTAGTACCTACCTCTAAAACTACGCTGTAAATAACGCTAAAGTAGAGAAAAAGAGTAGAAAGTATAGCTAAAGCAAGAAGCAATCTACTACACTAAAGTAACTAGTATAGCCTAACAGCTACTAATCTACAAATAAGAATAATAATAGGCAGAGGCACTAGCGAAAACATAGCTTTAATCTCTAGGCTAAAGCCTATTTACTCTAAACACTACCTAAAAAGTTTATCTACTAGCTAAATATTAATTTAAGTTGCCTTATAAAAATATTTAGCCTATAGTAAAGTATAAAAGAGTTACTTTCTAGGCGCCTCTAGCTAGTTTAGTGCCTAAAACGTCTATCTACTAGCTAAATATTAATTTAAGTTGCCTTATAAAAATATTTAGCCTGTAGTAAAGTATAAAAGAGTTACTCTCTAGGCGCGTTTAGCTAGTTTAGTGCTCTAGACCTAATTACCTACTAGCGTAAATATTAATTTAAGTTACTTTATAAAAATAATTACGCTACAGCTTAAAAGAGTTACCCTCTATAAACCTTATCTATCTAATACTAGTTTAGTTAGGTAGGTAGCTAGATTCTAAGAACTCTAACTACCCTTCTTATATAGTGTAGAAATATTATTTAGCTTAATTTTCGCGTTCTAGAGTTAAGGTAGTAGAAAATAGCTTAGAGGTGCGCTTTTTTATATAGAAAACTATATAGACATGCGCAGGCTTATATAAACTATAAACTAAATCTAAAAAGTATAGAGTCTAGTAGCTTTAGCGTATAAAGTAATTACGCCTTAGGTAGTAGTAAGAAAAGGCTTTAAAGTTAAAAAATAAATTAAGAGTCTAGTAGCTTTATAAAATAAATTAAGAGTCTAGTAGCTTTGCAAAATAAAGTAAGAGTTTAGTAGCTTTGCAAAATAAAATAAGAGTCTAGTAGCTTTATAAAATAGAGTAAGAGTCTAGTAGCTTTATAGAATAAAGTAAAAGTCTAGTAGCTTTATAAAATAAAGTAAGAGTTTAGTAGCTTTA
>NW_026055858.1:0-8317 GCF_023758015.1 Alternaria viburni
CTACTAAACTCTTACTTTATTTTATAAAGCTACTAGACTTTTACTTTATTCTATAAAGCTACTAGACTCTTACTCTATTTTATAAAGCTACTAGACTCTTATTTTATTTTATAAAGCTACTAGACTCTTACTTTATTTCGCAAAGCTACTAGACTCTTAATTTATTTTATAAAGCTACTAGACTCTTAATTTATTTTTTAACTTTAAAGCCTTTTCTTACTACTACTTAAGGCGCAATTACTTTATGCGCTAAAGCTACTAAACTCTATACTTTTTAGATTTAGTTTATAGTTTGTATAAGCCTGCGTATATCTATATAGTTTTCTATATAAAAAAGCGCACTTCTAAGCTATTTTCTGCTACCTTAACTCTAGAACGCAAAAATTAAGCTAAACAATATTTCTACACTATATAAGAAGGGTAGTTAGAGTCTTTAGAATCTAGCTATCTACCTAACTAGACTAGTATTAGATAGGTAAGATTTATAGAGGGTAACTCTTTTAAGCTGCAGCGTAATTATTTTTATAAGGTAACTTAAATTAATATTTGCGCTAGTAGGTAATTAGGTCTAGAGCACTAAACTAGCTAGACGCGCCTAGAGAGTAACTCTTTTGCGCTTTACTACAGGCTAAATATTTTTATAAGGTAACTTAAATTAATATTTAGCTAGTAGATAAACGTTTTAGACACTAAACTAGCTAGAGGCGCCTAGAGAGTAACTCTTTTGCGCTTTGCTATGGGCTAAATATTTTTATAAGGCAACTTAAATTAATATTTAGCTAGTAGATAGACTTTTTAGGTAGTATTTAGAGTAAATAGGCTTTAGCCTAGAGATTAAGGCTGCGTTTTCGCTAGTATCTCTGCCTATTATTATTCTTGTTTGTAGATTAGTAGCTATTAGGCTATACTAGTTACTTTAGTGTAGTAGATTGCCTCTTACTTTAGCTATACTTTCTACTCTTCTTCTCTACTTTAGCGTTATTTGCAGCGTAGTTTTAGAGGTAGACACTACTTTTTAGTTTTATATTTGCATACCTTGTTACCTAGATAGTAGTTAGAGACGTTAACTCTAGCTAGCGTGTTACCTAGAACTTAGTAACTATTAGAGGCTTGTAGAGGTAGGCTAAGGCCTATATTATAAAGCAGCGCTCTAGCGCTATATCTATACTTACGCTTAACGCCTAAAGTTCTACTTACTTCTATAAGTAGATACTATTTTTAGAGTCTATAGATTAATAGCTCTACTAATAATTTTACTAGCTCTTTAGAGACTATTCTACTACCTATCTACGCTTTATATATATAAAGCAGCGTAGGCTTTCTTCTCTTAAGGCGTGTATATAGTAGGCTTACTACTAGTAGTAACACTAGTTAGGCTTTGCAGTAGACTACGCCTTAGAAAACTTAGTAGAGGTAAATAAATAGGCTGCCTACTGCGATTGCGCTCTAGGTACTTTTACAGTAGGTAGTTAGAGTTGTTTTAGTAACCCCCCTCTTTAGTATAGTCTACTCTTTTAGAAGTGCAGCCTTAGCGCTTTAGCGCTCTAGCGTATAATTATTACCTAGTTAATTCTGCTAGTAGTTATATGCTTATCTTAAAGATTAAGCTATGCATGTCTAAGTATAAGTAATTATACTATAAAACTGCGAATAGCTTATTAAATTAGTTATTATTTATTTAATAATACCTTACTACTTAGATAACTATAGTAATTCTAGAGCTAATATATGCTAAAAATTCTAACTTTAGAAGAGATGTGTTTATTAGATAAAAAACTAATACTCTTTAGAGCTTCTTAGTAATTTATAATAACTTTATAAATTGTATAGCCTTACGCTAGTAATAGTTTATTTAAATTTCTACTCTATTAACTTTTAATAGTAAGGTATTAGCTTACTATAGTTTTAACAGGTAATAAAGAATTAGAGTTTAATTCTAGAGAGGTAGCCTAAAAAACAGCTACTATATCTAAGAAAGGTAGTAGGCGCGTAAATTATCTAATTCTAATATAAGAAGGTAGTAATAATAAATACTAATATAGAGCTCTTTTAGGTCTTATAATTAGAATAAGTATAATTTAAATCTCTTAATAAGGAATAATTAGAGGGTAAGTCTAGTGCTAGTAGCTATAGTAATTCTAGCTCTAATAGCGTATATTAAAGTTATTATAGTTAAAAAGCTTATAGTTAAAACTTAGGCCTAGCTAGCAGGTCTACCTTACTACGTGCACTTATCTAGCTAGGCCTTCTTTCTAAAGAACCTTATACTCTTTACTAGGCGTACTAGAGAATTAGAACTTTTACTTTAAAAAAATTAGAGTGTTTAAAGTAGGCCTTTACTTAAATACGTTAGTATAGAATAATAAAATAGGGCGTATGTTTCTATTTTGTTAGTTTCTAGAGACGCTGTAATAATTAATAGAAATAGTTAGAGGTATTAGTATTTAGTTGTTAGAGATAAAATTCTTAGATTTACTAAAGACTAACTACTACGAAAGTATTTGCTAAGAATGTTTTTATTAATTAGTAAACAAAAGTTAGAGAATTAAAGATAATTAAATACTATTATAGTCTTAACTATAAACTATACTAACTAGAGATTAGGCAATGTTCTTTTTCTAACTCGCTCGGCACCTTATAAGAAATTAAAGTTTTTAGGTTCTAGAGAGATTATAGTTGTAAGGCTAAAACTTAAAGAAATTAATAGAAGGTTACTACTAGGCGTAGAGCCTACAGCTTAATTTAACTTAATATAGAGAAACTTACTAGGTCTAGATAAAATAAGAATTAATAGATTAAAAGCTCTTTCTTAATTTTTTAGGTAGTAGTGTATAGCTATTTTTAGTTTATAGAGTAACTTATCTACTTAATTATAATAATAAGTAAGACCTTACTCTACTAAATAGCTAGGCTAGCTTTAGCTAGTTGCTAGCTTCTTAGAGAAACTATTAACTTAAGTTAATAGAAGTTTAAGGTAATAATAGGTTAACCTACATAGGCCTGTAATAGTAAGCCTTAGTAAAGATAATTACTAGTCTAGCGTCTTAACCTTTCTAGAGAAGTCTCTAACTATTAGAGGAAGGTAAGCCTAGCTATAGGCTTATAACGTAGGTAACATTACTTAGTATAGAGAACGCTAGATCTGCTAGTGCGTATATAGATTAGCTAATTCTATAGTAAGCTAAAGTAATGTTTAGCTATTGCAACGCGTAGAAAGAGATAGGCTAGCTTTAGCTAGCTTAAGGTACGTGCTACTCTCTTAGATAACTAAGCTCTAATAATAAGGCCTAACAGACTAAGGCGTTAGAGAACAGCCTATAGCTATTAGTATTATTCTAGTGCAGAATGTTTAATACTATAATACTCTTAGATGTTCTAGGCTGCACGCGCGCTACACTAATAGAGCTAACAAGTTCTTTACCTTAACTAAAAGGTTTAGGTAATCTTGTTAAACTCTATTATGCTAGAGATAAAGTATTATAATTATTACTTTTTAATAAGAAATGCCTAGTAAGCGCGTGTTATTAGCATGCGTTAATTACGTCTCTAACTTTTGTATATACTGCCTATTACTACTACTAATTAAATAGCTTAGTAAGGCGTTTAGACTAGCTTAGAGAGGTTAGTAATAACTACTCTAAGCTAGAAAGTTCTCTAAACTTAGTTATTTAGAGAAAGTAAAAGTTGTAATAAGGTCTCTATAGGTAAACCTATAGAGGGATTATTACATAATAATAAGGCAGGCTAAATATCTCTTACTAGGTACTACTTTACAGCGTGCGCGGTAGAGCTAGCTCTACTAAATTATTTACTTGTGTCTTTTGCGTACTTCTTGTTTTCTAGGTAGACTTACCTGCTCTTAGAACTAACTATAAACCTTTTGTAATAGTAATTAGCGTTAGTAATAACATAATTAATTATAACTTTTAATAATAGATCTCTTAGTTCTAGCATTAATAAAGAACGCAGTAAAATGCAATACGTAGTGTAAATTACAGAATTTAGTAAATTATTAAATCTTTAAACGCATATTGCGCTCTTTAGTATTCTAAAGAGTATGCCTATTTAAGCGTTATTTATACTCTTAAGCTTTGCTTAGTGTTAGGCGTCTTTTGTCTCTAGTTTGCTAGAGACTTACCTTAAAGTTATTAGTAGCTAGTCTACTAGTTTTAGAGCGTAGCATAAGTTGCGCTCTTTACTAGCTAAGATTAGCGTCTAGTAAGCCTTTTTTTTAACCTTTAATCTTAGATTAGGTAGAGATACCTACTAAACTTAAGTATATTAATAAGCGGAGGCATAAGAAACTAACTAGAATTACCTTAGTAACAGCGAGTAAAGCAGCAACAGCTTAAATTTAAAATCTAGCTCTTTTAGAGTCTAAGTTATAATTTGCAGAGGGCGCTTTAGCTTTAGTAGTAGTCTAAGTTTCTTAGAACAGAACGTTACAGAAGGTAAGAATTCTATACGTAGTTGCTAGCTATTACTGTGTAAAGCCCTTTTAATAAGTTAAGTTGTTTAGAAATATAGCTCTAAATAGAAGGTACATTTCTTCTAAAGCTAAATATTAGCTAGAGACTAATAGCGCATAAGTAGAGTAATTAAAAGATAAAAAGTACTTTAGAAAGAAAGTTAAATAGCACGTAAAATTATTAAAAGAGAAGTGCTTATAGCTAGACTTACTTATAGTTACTTATCTAGGCTTTTACCTAGTGCACTCTTCTATAGGTAGGCTAGTATTAGTTTAGGTAGTAGAATAAAGGTCTCTGTTACGTACCTCTCTTTAGAGAAGCCTTATAGAGGAGACAATATACTACTAGCCTAGACTAAGGTCTACGCATCTACTAGAATGCTAGCGTAATAGCTATAAGCAGCCTATCTTAAAATATAGACTAAGAAGTCTAATATCTATATAAGTGTTTAGGTGTTAAGCCTAAGCGTGTAATAAAAGTAAATAGAGGTAGAAACCTGTAAGAGTGCACTATTAACTAATTCTAATGTCTTTAGAAGAATTTAAGTAAGAGTATAGCTATTAGAATCTAAAAGATAGTAAACTATACTTAAATAGAGTAAAGCTAGAGAAAACTCTAGTAGAGGCTCGTAGCAGTTCTAACGTGCAAATTAATTATTAAATTTAGGTATAAAGGCAAAAGACTAATTAAACTATCTAGTAGCTAGTTTCTACTAAAGTTTCTCTTAGAATAGTAGTAACGTATTTAGTTTTATAAGGTAAAGCGAATAATTAGAGGCCTAGAGGCTAAAATAGCCTTTACCTATTCTTAAACTTTAAATATATAAGAAGTTCTTATTACTTAATTAAACGTAGATAGTTAAATAAAACGTTATTAGTAGGCTATTTTTAGTAAGTAGAACTAGCGATATAGAATAAACTAAACAGAGGGTTAAAGTGCTAGAATACACGCTTATTAGACACTATAAAAGGTATTAGTTTATCTAGACAGTAGAATAGTAGCTATAGAAGTTAGAATCTACTAAGAAATATGTAATAACTTACCTACTAAATAAACTAGCTCTAAAAATAGATAGCGCTTAAGTGTGTTACTTATACCTTTCTACTAGAGTAGAATTTACGCTCTAGCGAGTAGGTAGGCGTAGAAGTCTATAACAAAGCTTTAGAGGTAACTCTAGGTTAAATAGCCTCTAGTGCAGATCTTAGTAGTAGTAGTAAATACTTAAATAAGAACTTTAAGAACTAAAGTAAAGAAAGGTTCTATATAAATAGTAGTTAGACATAGGTTAATTAATTCTAAGAGATAGAGTAATTCTATTTTAATATTAGTGCTTACGCTGCGCTCTTAAAAGAGAAACTAGTTAAAATTCTAGTATCTAGATATAGATTCTCTATAGTAACGTAACTAAGAGCGGAGACCTTAGCAGAAGCTCTAAGAAGAGTTCTCTTTTCTTCTTAATAGTCTATTACTCTAAAATTAGTTTATCTAGAGCTAGAGTTTAATAGCTAGAAGAGCGCTATACTTTTATAGTATTTAGTGCGCTTCTAACAAGCTTTAAAAATCTACTTAAAGAAATAGTTTTTATGCTAGATTGTACTTATAACTATAGTAGGTCTCTAAGGTAAATAGCCTCTAGTTAATAGAATAATATAGATAAGAGAAGTTAGTAAAATAGATCTATAACTTTAGAAAAAGAATTAGCTCTAAGAGTTAGGTGCGTTAGGCCTTAGAGAGACGCCTTTAGCGCAGAAGAGCACTAACTATAAGATAGGCGCCTTTTAGCGCTAGAGTGCTAACACTCTTAGTAGGCTTTAGCTGTCTAGCGCACATTTAATAACTAACTTAGAACTAGTATAGATAAGAGAAATCTAACTATTTAATTAAAACATAGCATTATAATAGCTAGAAAATAGTATTAACGTAATATAATTTCTGCCTAGTGCTCTAAATATTAAAGCAAAGAGATTTAACTAAGCGCAGATAAACAGTAGAAGTAACTATAACTTAACCTTATAAGAGTTATAATAGAGATATAAAAGGCAAGCTCTAGTTAGCGTAGGCGCAGTAACGTGCTCTGCGCTAGTAATATTCTTAAATTATAGAAAGTTTCTAAAGCTTATACTACTGCAGCTAGCTAAAAGGCATAGTGCGCACTAGAGTAATAATCTAAAGAATAGTAATAACGCATAGAATAAGCTAGGCGCGAGCCTAGTGTAATAGATAATCTATAGCTAAGTGCTACAGGCGCTTGTAGGCGTCTACGTATATAGTTTAATAGCTAAATAGAAGTAAGTTACTAGAGCTATCTAGCAGCTTAAGATATAGTCTACTTCTTATAGAAAACTACAAGGTATAGAGCTAGAAATTCTAGTTTTTAGCCTCTATGCTCTTAAGGTAGCTAAATGCCTTATTATCTAATTAGTAACGCGTATAAATAGATTAACAAGATTTCTACTATCTCTATCTACTATCTAGCAAAACTATAGCTAAGAGAATAGGCTTAGCTAAATTAGCAGAGAAAGAAGACTCTATTAAGCTTAACTCTAATTTAATATTGTAAAAAGACATAGAGAGTGTAGAATAGGTAGAAGCTTTAGCGCTAGTAAAATACTACTACTCTTATTATTTTTTTACTTATTTAATAAAGTAGAGCTAGATTTTACTGCCTAACTTCTAGTTTAAAGGTTCTTTATAGGCTAATCTAGGTTAAAAACATTATTAGGTAGAGAGTTTAGCTAGAGTAGTATATCTATTAAACTATAACGCAGGTGTTTTAAAAGGGACTTATAGAGAACAGAAATCTCTAGTAGAGTAAAAGAGTAAAAGTTCTCTTAATTTTAATTTTTAGTGTAAATATAAACTATAAAAGTGTAGCCTATTAATTCTTTAATTACTTAAAATGTAAGTATAGAGGTGCTAAAAAAGTTACTATAGAGATAACTAGCTTATAGCAGCTAAGCGTTTATAGTAATATTGCTTTTTAATTCTTTAATATTAGCTCTTTCTATTATACTAAAGCAGAATTTAGTAAGCGTTAGATTGTTTACCTACTAATAGAGAATATAAGCTAGGTTTAGACTGTTATAAGACAGGTTAGTTTTACTCTACTAATAATCTTGCTCTAATAGTAATACTGCTTAGTATAAGAGAAACTGTAGTTTTAGATAATTAGTTTTTGTAGCTATCTAACTAGGTATTGCTGTAAAGCTACTATTTACTAGATTATAGCTAAACGCCTCTAAGTTAGAATCTATACTAGAACAGAGTAATTTCTACCTGCACTAGTTAGATACAAATAGGCCTTTAGCCTAGAACCTTACTAGGCTAGTGTTAGTAGTTCTATAGAAATTAGGGCTGTTTGCTAGCGTATTGTAATTATATAGTGCGCAGAATTAAATTCTTTATAGATAACTTAGTTATCTAGCTAGATTATATAAGTAGTTAAGTAGTCTTATTATTATAAGCTATTAAGCGTAAGCCTACTACTAGCTTAGTTAAAATTAGAATAGATACCCTCCTTATTAGTTAAGAAGTAGGCCTAGCCTATAGTAACTAAAGAGAAGGTGCTACGCGCTATTTAGGCGTAGTAAAAAATCTTATAATAGTAGGCGCATAGGCGCGTAGTGTTAAGGTTTTTAGTAGAGGTAGTCTATATACGCGCCTATAAAAATTAGTAAGGCTGCGCTACTACGTCTAGTAGCTTTAGCGCACCTACTTAGTAAATAAGAGTAATGCTAGCTAGGCCTAGGTGCCTAGCGAATATTTAGCGCTAGAACGAAAACGTCTAGTAAAGCTAAAATAATTCTAGAGTCTAGTAGCTTTAGCGAAATAGAAATAAATCTAAAGGC